>NW_012136080.1:13289195-13332473 GCF_000956105.1 Propithecus coquereli
GATCCTCCCACCTCAGCCTCCCAGAGTGCTAGGATCAGAGCCATCAGCCACCATGCCCAGCCTCTTAGGATAAATTCTTAAATAAAATTAATGGGTTAGGGAGAATGTGTATTTTAAGTTTTGATGCATATTGACTGCCCTACAAAAATCTTGCAACAATTTGCTCTGCAAGCAATAAATAGTGCATGATGTTCTACATTCTTTGCTTACTTATGCTAGAGATAATCAGCCTTTTGCATTTTTCTCACCTAAAAGGCAAAACAGATATCTCACTGTTCATTTAATTCTTGTTTCTGTGACTTTTATAGAAGTTGTATTATACATCTTGCCATATGCTTTTTGATCATTTGTATTATATTTCTTCTTTTGTGAATTACCTATTTGTAGCCTTAGCCCAATTTTCTTGAGTTTTAAAGAGTCAATTTTGGATGAAAGATGTTGACCCTTTGTTGTTGTTTTTCAGTTTGTCATTAAAAATTTTTTTTAATAGTTTCTTCTTTTGCACAGAAGAGTTAAGTTTCCATGGAGACAAATGTTTCTCTTTGTGATGTTTGGCCTTGGTGTTGCACTTTGATCTCCCCACCCCAAAATTATATAGTATTCCCCAGTGAGAGAAACAGCAGAATTAAATTTACTGAAGACTAGAATTTAGAATCATATTGTGTTTGGGTAGTCACCATTTCTGTTCCTAAACAGAATCTAACAGGTTTGTCTCTTTATGTTGGTAGACCTATCAATCAGATTTAGTCAGGGAGAGGGTAATTGCAAGCAGAGGGCCCAAACTGAAGAGGGGCAACAATCACACTAGTTTTGTTTAATTAATGTGGCTGACATTTCTGTCTTAGAAGTGGGAGTTAGTGAATTCAGTCACATGAGAAAATAGTATTTGTGGAGTGTCTCAGTCCATTCAGGCTGCTATAACAGAATGGGTGGCTTATAAACAATAGAAATTTATTTCTCACAGTTCTGGTGGCTGGAAGTCCAAGATCAAGGTGCCAGCAGATTAGGTATCTGGTGAACTAGGTAGTCCTAGTTCATAAATGATGGTGTTTTTGCTGTGTCCTCATATGACAGAAGGGGTAAAGCCTCCGCCCTCATGACCTAATCACCTCTCAAAGGCCCTACCTCCAAATACTCTCATATTGGGGATTTGGCTTCAACATATGAGTTTTGGGGGACACAAACATGCAGGGAGATTGACAGATTAATAAATCATAAAATTTTTAAATGCTTTTGTATGATTTAGAGTCTTTTCAAAGACAGACTTAATGAAGTCAAGAAAATATGTATACATATAAATGTATCCAGTAATCAAATATAATTTCAGTTGGAGCTTATAAAGTTAATTTTCACAATATTTTAATTCAAATGGGTGGCTGAATCTGCCCATACCTTTTAACCCGAATAGCATTGTGATGCACACTTCAGATCTTCCAGCTGATCTCTGCAGTTGTTGGTGTATCTGGCAATCTGACAGTTTGTGGTTATCACAATGAGGATTAGACACTTTCCAATTACTGGATACTGGAGGCATCTTTGTTTCCTGGTGACCTGAATAGAAATATAATTATCAGTTTGAGATTGAAATTTGTTGGTGAAGAAAAAAGTGATGGCATTAATCATATTCTAACTGGGCCCTCTTTTTTTCTGACACTTGTAAACATTTCATTGGTGATTAGAGTCTTGTTTCATTTTCTTTCCTGAGACAGGCTTGTACCATGGATGGTATTCTTAAACACTGTGATAAATCGCTATTCTGGGATGTTATAGGGCACTGCTATATCTTCTTTCTAATTTCATGTTCCTCATACATATTTTGATTATAAAATCAGGCAGTCTTCTTTCCCATCACCACATATATATTCTTGTGCCATTAAGCCCTTAGCAACTGATTCCCTCTGTAGCCAAAGTGTTATATTAACAGCTGCTATCTGCTGGCTACTGGCTTGGATTTGCGAAGGAGAATGATAATCACTCCAGTGCCTCTCCTTTCTCAGTTTTCATTCATCATCTACCTTCTGGTCTGGACTCAGGAAATACCCTATACTTAGTAGGGCAATGTCAGAGGAGCTGAGATCACAAAGATTTTTTCTTCCTCTGTACCAAAACTTTATTTTGCTCTATCAATGTTAATACACATATATAATTTTTAAATTTTGATACTTACATAACATTACACATGTTAGATTATTTATCTACTCTAGATTCTCTTATAATCATTGCTGTAGCAGAATTATATGTGCTCAACAGGCATACATAATTTATATGCATTTAAAACTATTTCATAGTTATAACTATATATGAACTCAATCCACAGACCTGCCTTCTTTCCTAAAGTTTGTTTAATCATTTCATGACTGTATAAAATCACTTGCTTTGTATTTCTATTTCCTTTAAGACCCCAAAATATCAGCAACTTCACTGAACCCTTTTATTTTAAGAACTTGATGAAGGAAAGGAGAAATATTATGTGATCTAATTTCCCATTTATTTTGCCTCTGGTTTCTGTGTAACTCAGGCTGAGCCACTGTTGGGGGTGAAGATCCCAAAGGTGAATGAGGCTGCTGATGATGGTGGTACACAACGGCCAGTTACATTACTTCTTGAATTCCCTTAATTTTAAGTTGGGAGATACAAGATAGTTAGGTTGCAGAATTTGGACAACCAAATCTCTGCACCACAATTAAGAAGATCCCGAATTAGAGGTCTTCACTTAAGAGGGTGACTTTTCCAAAGCATGCCAGCTAAGCCAGGGGACTCGTTCATTCTCCCAGCATTTCTTGAGTCTGGTACAGAGCTGCTAGGACCTAGGGATACTAAGAAAAAAGGTAAAGACATACTCCCTGTTCTTGGAGCAGTAACACTTTATCAGGGGCTACTGCTACATACACAACTCACAGTGATACAGTATGCCAAGGACTATTATCAGAGCTCTGTAGAAAGTGTCCTAGAACCCAAAGGAGGAATAAATTGTTCAGTGAGAGGCTTTTCCAGGTATTTCACCAGAAAGATTGTGGGGATGTGGGTAGGAGTTTGCCAGAGATTGCTTTGTTAGGTAGTAAGTAGTTCATGATCTCAAGTTGTAAATGAATGGCCTGGAAGGTGACAGCCTGGGTTTGAAGCCTGGCTGCACCATTTAGCACCTTTGTAAGCTTGGGCAAGTCACCAAACCTTGCCGAGCTTCACTTAATTTTTTTTGAAAAAAGGGGAAATAATATTAATACTTACCTTTTTGGATTTGTTGTGGGATTAAGTGAGATAATACATGTAAAGTGCTTGGGATAAGCCTGGTGAATAGTAGTCTAGTCTATTTTTGCCCCTCTAAAGAGTTGAATGTAGATCACTCTGGACAAATAATTATTGATCCCATTGTCAGAGCTCTCAAGGGTGAAAACACTATATAAATTCTTTTGATTTTCTGAATCTGTGCGATGATTCTTCTAATCTGGAAGTTTCTTTTTTAATGTAGTTTAAATCTCAATCGGCTGTTTTTTACCAATTCTCATGCTATCCCAAAACAAATTAGGTCTAGTCTGAAATTGTCATTACTTTTTCTTTGTTCTCCAGTACTCTGATGTTAAAGCAAATCCATATTTAATTGTATAATTTCCTTCCTTTAATGTGCATAGCACTGTGTCTGTTTTGTGGCACTTGTTACCATATATCTTTTCTCCCCCATTAACATGTCAAGTTTCTTAAGAGAAACCTTTTATCTTCTTAATTTTATCTTTCATAATGTCTTAGCATGATGCCTTCCACACCAAAGGCATTCAGTAAATACTGACTGAATGAAGGAATAATCATGCATGCATGCAGCTGCCAAATAGCTGACATGATCTCAGACTGTCCTCATAGGAATAGAATCCCCCGAACAGGACAAAGTGGAGAAACTGAGGAGAGTGGTTAAGGTGGTGAGAAGACTGAAAACCATGATTATACATGGAATAATTGAAAACAGAGGGATATTCAGTTTGGAGAAGAGAGACCTTATGCTAGGAGGACTGGGATGGGGAGGGTAGGAAACAGTAGTTTCTGTCAATGAAATGTTGTCATGTGGAAGAGAGAATCAGTTTGTGACCCCAGAAGACATATAGTAACAGCTTCTGGAAATTACATGGAGAAAGATTTTGACTCATTGTCAAAATAACTTTCTAACAATCAGAATGACTTCCAGTTGGCTGTCTTGAGAAGAAGTGAGTTTCCTGTCATTGTAAGGTGTTTAATCAGAAACTATACTATTTGTTGGGAAGGCTGTAGGGGACGTATTTACTCTCAAAGGAATTGTTGTAGATGACCCCCAGAGTCTCTTTCAACTCTCATAGTCTTTAATTCTGTGTATAATTTTATATAGTATTGCATATGTTTACACTGTATTAAATGTATACATATTTATACATGTATATATAGTTATGGATTATGTATTCTTATTATTACCATATTGCCTAAATTAATGAAAGGTGAAAATGGCTTTTTAAAAACTTTATCTTGGATTATTTAAAAAATATTACTATCATCTTTTGCTTGGGGATACCAGTTTATAAAATATTATTCCACATGAACACTGTGTGTTTAAACTACAATAAGTAAGTTTAAATTGTTGTTAGGAGCTCAAATGCAAATAAATACTATTTTAATTTCTTAGTTAAATCTAAAAAGAGAAAACAAGTAAGTGGGCTAGAATGAATAGGTCCTGCTTCAGATGAATTATGTATTTCAACTTTAGGACTTCATCATCACCACCACCATTGTGTCACCATCGCCATCATTGCAAACATTTATTTAGCATTTACTTCTGTGTCTGGCTCTGTTCTAAACACATCACACGTATTAGCTCGTGTGCTTTTCTTTAAAACCCAATGAGGAAAAATACTGCTATTCTCAATTTTTAAAAAAAATTTATTTTGAAATAATCTGAAGCATATAGGAAAGTTGGAAGTATAGTACAATGAACTTCTGGGTAAAGGATAACTCTTACATTTCTCACCCAAATTCTCTAGTTGTAAACATTTTACAACATTTGCTTTGTAATTCATCCTCTTTTTTCCTAAGTCAATTGAAAGTAAGTTGCAGAGGTGGTATCCAATTACCCCCAAGTACTTGAGTGTTTTCCTCAAAGACAAGGACCCTCTCCTGCATAATCACAGTATTATCAACAAACTCATAAATTTAACACTGTTATAATTCTACTATCTAATCCATAGACCTCATTAAAAATTTATCATTTGTCCTAACAATTTCCTCTTTGGAAAAATATATTTTATTTCTGGTCTAGAATCCAATCCAGGATTATTAGTTGTCTTGTCTCTTTAATCTTTAATTTGTGCCAGTTCCTCAGTCCTGTCTTGTCCTTAGTGACCTTGACATTTTTTAGTTGAGGCCTTTATGTGTGTGTATGTGTATGTGTGTGTGTGTGTGTGTGTGTGTATGTATGTGTGTGTAGAATGTGTAGAATGTCACTTTGAGTTTGATGTTTCTTTTTAATTAAATTCAGGTTATTCATTTTTGGCAGGAATTTCTCCACTGTCAGGTTATTCTCTTTACCTTTGAATTAACAAGTATTTTGTGGGGAGATATACTGAGACTGTGTTAACATCCTATACTCATAAAACTTTCACTCACTTATTTTATGATGATTTATTTTTTTAAGAGATGGAGTCTTACTCTGTCACCCAGGCTGGAGTACAGTGGCCCAGTTATAGCTCATTGCAACCTCAAATGGCTAGGCTCAAGTGATCCTTCCACCTCAGCCTCCCCAGTAGCTGGGAGTACAGATGAGCACCAACCTGCCCAGCTAATTTTTAATATTTTGTAGATATGGGGGTCTTGCTATGTTGTGAGGCTGGTCTCAAACTCCTGGCCTCAAGTAATCCTCCTACTTCAGCCTCCCAAAGTGCTAGGATTACGGGCATGAGCCACCACGCCCTGCCAATGATTCTTGGTTGAATAAATTATTACTGTGATGATTGCCAAGTGGCAATTTTTCTAATTCCAACGTTTTCCATTTACTAGTTGGTATTCTGTCATAAGGAAGTTTTTTCTTTTCCTTTTTTTTATTCATTTATTTTCTCTCCTTTTTTTTAATTCATTTATTTTCTTCAGTATGGATTTGTGGATTTCTATTTTATTCAATAGATTATAATTCATTACTATCATTATTGATTGTGATGCTGAAATTGTCCCAGTTTTGGCCATTGGGACACCCTTCAAGCTGGTTCCTGTGTCCTGTTGACATCACTATATTATTCTGGGAGTACTTCCTTACATTGTACTGGAAGATGTTTCAGGCTCATCTTGTACTTTTCCTGACCCAACCATTTCAGTCATTTCACCAGCTATTTCTTCCAGGATCTCTGGTTCCTTTTATTTGAGAATGCATTTTTAGAACCAAGATCTGGATGGTAGGTGTGGTCATTGCTACTGGGGTGTTACTGTTTTTAAACCATTTTAGCAGACAGAGCTAGGAAATTCACAAACATACACACACACATGCATCTATATCTCTTTCTGTATTTTCCCATCTATTTATACTAAAACCCATGAGTTTACCCCAGTATCTCCAACTCTACTCCAATACCATAGAGCTCATTCTGGTCTTCACCCTTTTTCTTTTTTTTTTTTTTTTTTAGACAGAGTCTCACTGTGTTGCCCGGGCTAGAGTGCCATGGCGTCATCCTAGCTCACAGCAACCTCAAACTCCTGGGCTCAAGCGATCCTCCTGCCTCAGCCTCCCTCAGCCTCCCGAGTAGCTGGGACTACAGGCATGTGCCACCATGCCCAGCTAATTTTTTCTGTATATTTTTAGTTGTCCAATTAATTTCTTTCTATTTTTAGTAGAGACGGGGGTCTTGCTCTTGCTCAGGCTGGTTTCGAACTCTTGAGCTCAAACAATCCGCCCCCCTCGGCCTCCCAGAGAGCTAGGATTACAGGCGTGAGCCACCGCACCCGGCCTGGTCTTCACCCTTTTTCTGTATGTAACCTCCTCCTCTGATGGTGAAAGTTCTGCCTCCCATTATCCTCGAGATTGGTTGTGTTATCTTTTATATAACCAAACTCCTGACCTCACAGACCACCCTCTTAGCCCCAATTCCTCCTTAGACCCAGTCCTACTGGCCCCACCAGCCTCCTCTTGGCCTTAAATTAAACAACTAAAAAGTTGTGGAGCAGGAATTCAAACCTCAAAGCTGCTAGTTACTTGACATTGGGGCTCCTTATTGGGTCTTCAACCCTAACAAAACCTGTTTGCTCCTGTGAAGATAGATGTTCATGGAAAGTGGGCCCTTGGGCTAATGAGATGAAGATTTAACCAGGCTGAGTGTCAGCCCGCAGGGATTTACCTTCCCTAAGGAACATAAGAGGATCAAGCCAAATGCTGCCACCTGCCATGAACCACAGTGAGAGTATTCTCCAAAATTGATGAGGTTCAAGAACTAGTCAACCAGTACCCCTAATGCCACAAATATCCCACTGTTTTATTATATCAATAACACATTCCACTAAGACATAAACATATTACTGTGCTCTATTTATAAAGATAGAAATATTGCTTTTATTAGCAACTTCCTAAATTGAAATTCTAGGATATGGATGATGGTGTCTTATGTTTTAGTGCTAACTTCATTTCCTGGTCCAGAAGATCAGAAATATGTTCATGTTTTAGAGAACAGCATGAGGTCCATCTGTTCAGGTCAGATTTTTCCACATTACCATAAAGATTTACGGGGTGGTAACTTATATAAGAAAAGCCAATGGTAATTATATTCTTTGCTGCCAGTTGGAATCTACATTATATTTTTGGGTAGTCATGAAAATATAGTTTTTTTTAATATATATGTATATATATACACACACACACACACATATTGAATTAATTCTTTCAAACACAATGATAAAACATATTCCTCAGTTTGTGTAGTATTTCACCTCTGTTTTGGTTTACTAGACATCATCCATTCAAATTTTCTCTGTAACATGGTCTGTTTATCCACAGTTTTCCTTCCAACAGAAGGCACAGAAATACAAGAGCTACAGTTGGCTTCCTGGGTGGCTATTCTTGTCTGACTGAAATACAGAGTAATGATTTCTTTTTTCCTCTGATGAAAATAGCATGATTTCCCCCACAGATTTTAAAGTAAATACATACTTATATAAAAAAATTTAAAAAGTAAAAAGAAAATACTGAATAATTGAAATTTCACCATCTGCAAGTATAAACATAAAATGTTTTATATAAATGGAATCACAATGAATACTCTTTTATACCTTTCTTTTTACTCAGCCATATGACATGAAAGTTTTCTTATGTCAATATATATACACATAAATTATCCTTTTAGATGGCTGCTTAATATGCATTGATGTTTTTATTTAAATAGTACTGCATTAATGAGCAGTTAGGTTATTTCCAATTTTTCATTATGTAAAGAAAGCCATGGTGAATATTTTTGCATGCACATCTTTATGTATTTTACTAGGGATCTCCTTAGGATATATTCCTGGACATGGCATTGCTGGGTCAAAGAGGTCACACATTTTAAATTTTGATACATGTTGCAGGTAATATTAACTCTTGATGAGATGGATTACACCCTTTGTTCTTCATATACAAGGTCCCTGTCAATGACAGGACTTGGTAAAGTCTCTTTTCAACTTTGCAGTAACTATATATACATACAGACACACACACACACACACGTGTGTGTGTTCTCCAACAGACATTACAGAAGTGAGTGATTTTTAATAAATCTAGATGTGCTACTTAACCAACCAGGTGTTGTCAAGTTTCATTCAAAATTTGACTTGTATTTTGGTCTGAAACAAGATGACATCTGGTAACTGTTTCTTAATTGCCTTATCTTACATGATTTTAATGAAATGTAGTAAATGGGAAGAGGTGACTGAGTTGTAATTTTGTTGAGTGGCATCTACAGTGTGAAAATCAGTTATTATGACTAAACCAAACTTATAAAATTTTGAACTAATTCATTTGGCATTTTGATAAATCTTGACCCTAAGAGGAATTTCAGGCTTGGCTTTTTTGTAGATAAACATAAGAAAGAATAGGGTAAATGTGAGCAGGTGGTGTATGTAGTTTTTGAGGGATTTGAGAGTAGATTCTGTTGATCCTGGGGTGGTCCTTTTTGGTTCAGGGATGGGTGCATGTCCTGGGGAGTTGGAAGGCTTTGAACTCAGCTGCGCTGTTTGATGCTGTCTCATGAGCGTTAGGAAAATAAATGGCAAACAATCAAGAAGTACAACTTTAACAAGCATATTGGAACAGCCCAGTAACTTACATTTAATTAGCATCTAACGTAATTGGCAATTTAACTATTTAGATACATACAAAAAAGATCATGGAAGTAGAAAGGGGTCCTTTTATTCCTGCTCCTACCCCTGCTAGTGATGGCTCCCGCCCACCCTTCACAGATTTGCCCAGCACAGCTGAATGAAAGGTGCTGATTCACAGCAAAGTGAGTCTGCTTTTTTTTTAAGATAGCAGGAAAGTAAGAGGTAGATGATAAATATGTGTTCATCGAGAATGGCATATTTTATGCAAATTGATAAGTCTACTGCTTCACAGACTAGGAAGGCTCTTTCCTGGAAGGGGAAGTAAATGTCTATTATAAATGGTGAAAGACTTGCATTCCAGCAAGTTCTTAGCTGCCAGCCGACACATTCATCACAGTGTGCCAGGATGGATTTTAAAACGTCACAACATAAATTGCTCTGCTCCAAATGAGGCACTATCACCTTCACCACAAGCCAAATCAACCTGCTTGTTTGAAAAGTGCCATGTAGGCTTTTTTGCAACCTTGGTTAACCTTTTCCTTTCCTGGTATGCACGGTTCATTACAGTTTACTAAAGTCATTTACCATCACTGAGTAGAGAGGGGCCAGGCTTCAACTTTGCCTACACAGCAACTAACAGGTCCAGGAGCTTTCAAACTGATGACAGGACTAAATGTTTAGCCCACCTCTAACCAGACTGATAACTCTCATCTCTAACTCTTCTTTTCCATACCTTCTGCTCTTATTTAATTCTTTCTTTTTTCTTAGTCTTTTCTCTCCCAGAAGCCACTGTTAACTCCTAGCAGCTAATGCACAAATGATAAGCCCCTAGTTACCGTTTTCCCTTCCCTAACTCTCTGCTTTAGAACTGTCAGCAGAGTCTCCAGCTCAAACTTGGGCTAGCCCTCCTGTTTGATGCATTCCTTCCCACTTCTCCTTCCAGCTCCCACCTCAGTCCCATCAGATCTCTCTCTTTACCTCCCCTCATCTACAAGCTCCTTAGCTATAAAATTTCCCCCTCATATAACCCAGACTCACACAGCCTAGCAAAATCCTGAGGCCTCTCTCCCATTCTCCCATAGCCCAGTGTGTTAGTCTGTTTTGCATGACTATAAAGGAATGCCTGAACCTGGGTAATTTATAAAGAAAAGAGGTTTATTTGGCTCACGGTTCTGCAGGCTGTACAGGAAGCATCGTGCCAGCATCTGCTTCTGGTGAGGGCTTCAGGGAGCTTCTAATCAAGGCAGAAGGTGAAGGGGAAGCAGGTGTGTCACATGGCAAGGGAAGGAGCAAAAGAGAGAGAAGGTGGTGCCAGGCTCTTTTAAACAACCAGTTCTCCAGTGAACTGATACAGAACTCATTCTCAAGGGGGAGTTACCAAGCCATTCATGAGGGATCTGTCCTCATGACCCAAACACCTCCCACCAGGCCCCACAGTCAACACTGGGGATCAAACTTCAACATGAGATTTGGAGGGGCCAAACATCCAAACCATATCATCCAGTTCAACCCAACACTTCTTAGCTCCCTTAGACTACAGAGCCCACTCTGAAATCCAGTATCCATTACATTTTCTAGTCCAATTAACAGCCTTCATCTCCAACCCAGCCTGTCACACCCCAGCTTCAGCTGAACTCAACCCCATCAAAGCAGTCTTGACCCACACCATCTTGGGAAGCTTCTCCTTTTCAGCCCAGAATAAGGATTCACTTGCACCCAGGTAACTCTCTTTTAAGCTGATTTTAGCTAACATACTGAGGAACTTATCATTCAGCCTGGTGTGTCCTGAATTTTTTCCAGGCTACAATCAATGAGCTATCGTCCAGTCCTGGCACTCTTGTACATCTGTTAGCACTACAGGGAGTCATCCTCACAGAGGATGTCACCACTGACCTGTCACCAGCAAGGTGCGGTGATGAAGATGGATTTGGACTGATTCGTCTACATTCCTCCCCTGGTTCTTCTAAGTGAGAAGATGTACTTGCATGGTGGTTGGCAAGGTCAGGGGTGTAGTCAGTGGCTCTAGAAACAAAAGTTAGCTATTGCTACAGTAATACAGAGCTGCACCCTATTTAAATGATGGACTGCTAAGGTTAGACCACCAAAACCAGATTCCAGAATGCAACAAGCTTGTCATTCCTCAGACTCTCAAAGTAAATTGTTTATCAAGTACAAGAAGGTCAAGGATAGAATATTCTAGAAAAATCATATTCTACTGATTTTTGAGCCAGATATCAGTTTCCTGCTGGCCAATAATGTGAATATAAATACCAAAGTTCACCCCTAAGAATCTCTGAAATAATATATTTAGCATAATTATTTAAGAACTACCATGATACAGTCGTGTCTACAAAGTGTGTGGGAAAAACTTCAGTTTATAAGCAATTTAAAGTCCAGTCTAAAATTTTATTTTATTTATTTATTTTTTTTTAAATTTTATTTTTTTTTACTCTGAAAAATCTAAAATATGGAAGAGAATCACTTCTGACTAGTGTAAATAAAAAGTACTAAGCAAAATTAAGCAATCATTTTTAATATAGGATTTAATTAATTATCATAATATTTCTGGTAAATATTGAGATGACTACTTTTTGACTACTTTTTTTTTGAGACAGGTTCTCATTCCATTGCCCAGGCTAGAGTGCAGTGGGTCATCATAGCTCACTGCAACCTTGAATTCCTAGGCTTAAGCAATCCTCCTGCCTTAGCCTCCTGAGTAGCTGGAACAACAGGTAGCTAGAACACAGCTACCACACCTGGCTAATTTTTCTATTTTTTTGTAGGGACAAGGTCTCACTATGTTGCTTAGGTTGGTCTCGAACTCCTGGCCTTAAGTGATCCTCCTACCTTGGCCTTCCAAAGGCAGGATTAGAGGTGTTAGCCACCTCACCTGGCCTAAGATGACTACTTTGAAGTATTTTGAAATAAAGATACTTTTCTTATTTCATAAAGCTACTTTTAATATATTAACGTTTATTGCTCTTAAGTGAGTTCAAAGTATATCTTATTCTAGCCACTAAAACATTTAGGAAATGAAAAATAATAAAATAATAATAAAAACTAAATTTTTTGTCTTTTATATTCCAAATACTTAATGCTAAAAAACTTAATACCCTTACTCCATTCATTGAATCCAATTTCATTGCCATCTCATTTCTTCCTTTTCAGGATCTGCTTCAAATGACAAGGAGGTGTGAGTATTGGGTCTCAAAGCCTTTCCTGTTTTCATATAGAAAGTTCTTCAGTGATGTAGCTCAAAATACAGATGTTCTTTCAGTCCAACTACTTCGCAGAAATGCTGATCCCTCTCCCAGCTGAATCCTGGCCAGGCATTTCTGACAATCCTGGGATAGCATGGGGCCTAGGGCAGGCCAAACTGGGCGATGGGTTCCTCGGGGATCTGGAACCAGTGTTCCCAGCACACAGAGTCAGAATTGCTGCTGAGTGGCAAACAACTGTGAGGACAATCTCAAAGGTGAGGCCAGGACAGAAGTGGAAGAATGAATAGCAGAGTCTGTGATAGCTGATATAGGGTGGGACAAAGCTCAAGAAGCAATTGTAGAATGCACTTCAGGACTGAGTCTTTATTTTTATTCAATCAACTTTTATTAAATGTGCTCTGTGTGCCAGGAACATAAATATGAATAAGAACTCTTTGGCCTTCATGCAACTCACAGTTCATAAAGGACATTTTGACTTGGCATGCTCTGTTTACTTACATTTTTTAATATTTGTGTAATTTTAAGGGGGTACAAGTGCAGTTTTGTTACATGGATAATTGCACAGTAGTCATATCTGGGCCCTTAATGTAGCCATCTCCTGAATAATACACATTGTACCCATTAAGTAATTTCTCATCCCTCACTCCCCTTCTACCCCGTGACCCCTTCTGAGTCTCCAATGTCTATTATTCCATTTTCCATGTGTACATATTATTTAGCTCCCACTTATAAGTGAGAACTTGAGGTATTTGACTTTGTTTCTGAGTTATTTCACTTAAGATAATGGCCTCCAATTCCATCCATGTTGCTGCAAAAGACATGATTTCATTCTTTTTGATGACTGAGTAGTATTCCATGGTGTGTGTGTGTGTGTGTGTGTGTGTGTGTGTGTGTGTATTTATATATATTTTCTTTATCCAATTGATGGACATTTAGGTTGATTCCATATCTTTGCTACTGTGACTGCTGCTGTGATAAACATACAAGTGCAATATACTTATTTATTTTCCTTTGGGTGGGTATCTAGTAGTGGGATTGCTGGATTGAATGGTAGTTCTATTTTTAGTTCTTTGAGAAATCTCCATACTGTTTTTCATAAAGGTTGTGATAATTTATATTCCTACCAACAGTGTATAGTGCTCCCTTTCCTCCACATCCTCTCCAACATCTGTTATTTTTTTTAACTTTTTAATAGCCATTCTGACTGGCATAAGATGGTATCTTATTGTGGTCTTGATTTGCATTTTCTGATGATTAGTGATGTTGAACATTTTTTCATATGCTTATTGCCCATTTGTATGTTCTATTTTGAAAAATGTTCATGTCCTTTGCCCACTTTTTTTTCAAATTTCAGAATATTATGGGGGTACAAGCATTTTGGTTACATGAATTACTTTTTGTGTAGTTTTTGTGTAGTCAAAGTTGTGTGACCATCACCCAGATAGTGTGCATTGTACCCGTTAGGTGTGAATTTACACATCCCCTGCTCCCCCCTCCTACCTGCTTAATTTCCATTGAATTTTACTAACATATGTACAAATGAGTGTTGGTTATTTAGTTCCAATTTAATAGTGAGTACATGTGGTGTTTGTTTTTCCATTCTTGTGCTACTTCTCTTAGGAGGATGGTCTCTAGTTCCATGCAGGTTGTTACAAAAGGTATTAGTTCACCATTTTTTTTTTATGGCTGAGTAATACTTCATGGTATACATATACCATATTTTATTAATCCACTCATGTATTGATGGATACTTATGTTGTTTTCACATCTTTGCGATTGTAAATTGTGCTGCTATAAACATTTGAGTAAAAATGTCTTTTTTATAAAATGTCTTTTTTTTCCTTTGGGTAAATACCTGGTAGTGGGATTGCTGGATCAAATGGTAGGTCTACTTTTAGTTCTTTGAGGTATCTCCATCTACTTTCCATGGAAGTGGAACTAGTTTGCAGTCCCACCAAGTGTATCAGTGTTCCTTTCTCTCCACATCCACACCAGCATCTGTTGTTTTGGGACTTTTTGATAAAAGCCATTCTCACTGGAGTTTGGTGTTATCTCATTGTGGTTTTGATTTGCATTTCCCTGATGACTAGAAACATTGCACATTTTTCCAAATGTTTGTTGGCCATTAGTCTATCTTCATCAAATAACCCCATTAAAAAAGGGGCAAAAGACATGAACAGAAGCTTTTCAAAACAATATAGACTAATGGCCTTTGTCCACTTTAAACAGGATTATTTGTTTTTTATTGTTGCTGTTGTTGAATTGTTTTAATTCCTTATAAATTCTGGATATTAGTCCTTTGTCCAATGCATAATTTGCAGATATTTTCTCCCATTCTACAGGTGGTCCATTCTCTCTGTTGATTATTTCTTTTGCTGTTCAGAAGCTTTTTGGTTTAATTAAGTCCATTTGTCTAATTTTGTTTTTGTTGCATTTGCTTTTGAGGTCTTAGTTATGAATTTTTTGCCTAGACCAATATCCAGAATACTTTTTCTTAGATTTTCTTCTAGTATTTTTATAGTTTTTGGCCTTACATTTAAGTCTTTAATCCATCTTGAATTGATTGTTGTATATGAGAGATAGGGATCCAGTTTCATTCTTCTACATATGGCAATCCAGTGTTCCAAGCATAATTTATTGAATAGGATATCCTTTCCCCAGTGTATGTTGTTGCTGACTTTGTTGAAGATCAATTGGCTGTAGGTATGTGGCTTTATTTCTGGGTTCTTTAGTCTGTCCCATTGATCTATGTGTCTATTTTTATACCAATACCATGCTGTTTTGGTTATTATAGCCTTGTAGTGATTTGAAGTCAGGTAATGTGATGCTTTCAGCTTTGTTCTTTTTGCTTAGGTTTGCTTTGGCTATTCAGTTTCTTTTTTGGTTCCACATGAATTTTAGGGTTGCTTTTCTAATTCTGTGGAAAATGATGTTGGTATTTTGATAGGAATTGCATTAAATCTGCAGATTGCTTTGCGTAGTATGGTTATTTTGATGATATTGATTCTTCTGATCCACGAACATTGGATGTTTTTCCCTTTGTGTCATCTACAATTTCTTTCATTAGTGTTTTATAATTTTCCTTGTAGAGATCTTTTACCACCTTGGTTAAATATATTCCTAGGCATTTTTTTTTTTTTTTTTGGTAGCTGTTGTAAATAGGATTGACTTCCTGATTTGGTTCTCATCTTGATCATTATTGATGTATAAAAATCATACTGATTTTTATATGTTGATTTTGTATCCTGAAACTTTACTGACTTCATTAATCAAATCCAGGAGTTTTTTGGAGGAGTCTTTAGGATTTTCTGGGTATAAGATTATCATCAGTGAACAGAGATAATTTGACTTTTTCTTTTCCAATTTGGATGCTTTTATTTCTTTCTCTTGCCTGATTGCTCTGGCTAGGACTTCCAGTGCTATGTTGAATAGAAGTGGTGACAGTGGGCATCTTTGTCTTCTTCCAGTTCTTAGGGGGAATGCTTTCAACTTTTTCCCATTCAGTATGATGTTGGCTGTGGGTTTGTCATATATGGCTTTTATTATTTTGAGGTATGTTCCTTCTATTCCTAGTTTGATGAGGCATAGAAGGAACACCCTTTTTTACCATAAAGGGATGCTAAATTTTATGAAATGTTTTTTCCGCATCTATTGAGATGACCATATTGTTTTTATTTTTAATTCAGTTTATGTGGTGAATCACATTTATTGATTTGCATATATTGAACCACCCTTGTATCCCTGGAATGAAACCCACTTTATCGTGGTATATTATCTTTTCGATGTGCTATTGGATTTGATTTGCTAGTATTTTATTGAGAATTTTTACATTTATAATATATTCATGAGGGATATGGGTCTGTGGTTTTCTTTTTCTGTTGTGTCCTTGTCTGACTTAAGTATCAGGGTGATACTGGCTTCATAAAATTTTTTTGGAAGGATTCCTTCCTCTTTGATTTTTTTGGGAACAGTTTCAGTAGGATTGGTACTAGTTCTTTGTACATTTGGTAGAATTCAGCTGTGAATCCATCTAGTGCCAGGCTTTTTTTATAGGGAGTTTTTTTTTATTACTGATTCAATCTTACTACTTGTTATTGGTCTGTTCAAATTTTCTATTCCTTGTTCAGTTTTGGGAGGTTGTATGTTTCCAGGAATTTATCCATTTCCTGTAGGTTTCCTAGTTTGTGAGCATACAATTGTTTATAGTAGTCTTT
This sequence comes from Propithecus coquereli, assembly GCF_000956105.1. Taxonomy (NCBI): domain Eukaryota; kingdom Metazoa; phylum Chordata; class Mammalia; order Primates; family Indriidae; genus Propithecus; species Propithecus coquereli. The sequence goes on from NW_012136080.1 coordinate 13,305,916, forward strand.
GATGATCTTTTATATTTCTGTGGTATCAATTGTAATGTCTCCTTTTTCATTTCTGATTGTTTTCATTCGAATCTTCTCTATTATTTTCTTGGTTAGTGTAGCTACAGGTGTATCGACTTTGTTTATCTTTTCAAAGAATCAAAGGACCAACTTTTCATTTTGTTGATCCTTTGTTTTTTTTTTTTGGTCTCGATATCATTTAGTTCTGCTCTGATTTTTGTTATTTCTTTTCTTCTGCTAGCTTTGGGTTTGGTTTGTTCTTATTTTTCTAGTTCCTTGAGATGTGACATTAGGTTGTTAATTTATGATCTTTCTATTTTTTTGATGTAGGCATTTAATGCTCTAAACTTCCCTCGTAGCACTGGCATGCTTCCTTTAGATGGTACCAGGATCTGTCGGAGGAGTGGACATAGCAGATTAGGGAGCCACTCTGGGCTATGCACAACCCAGAAGTCTCTAGATATGCTGGTAAGTCCTGCCTAGCATCATTGTGGGAGGAGATAGAGTCATAGTATGATTGTTTCTGACTTCTCTGTGGCTCTGAGTCTTCTCAGAAGCAGCACTTTAAAAATCAGAGTTCTGAGTGAATTTTAGTATGTGCCCATTGGCCCTTACCCTTTGCCCCTAGGCTAGCTTGCCCTAAACAGAGATTTAAGTAGAAGCAATTGGGAGGTGGACAGGATATGCAAGGGATTTATAAGAAACCAAATTTGTCTTGATAACTTTATTTCCAGAGAACTAAGTAATTACATAAAATTGAAAAGGTCCCTAATAAAAGATTGCTTGAAGGAATTATTCAGAGTCTATCCTAATTGGTGATCCTAAATCCTTATTTACCACAATTAACAAGTGTTTCTTCAGTATGAGCTCAAAGTGTCATCTACATATCTTTAATGAAATCCTGTATTATTACCCCAGACTACCAATCAACCCTGGTTGATTCTTTCAAAAATCTATTCTAGCTCTCTTGATAAACTGTAGACTATTTTTCCAAAATAATAATTACATGAGGAGCAAAATGTAGGGCAAATTGTTTTCTATAAATTACTGTTATACATTATGCCATCTCATTAAGAAAACAGTTTGTAGTAATTTAAGGTTATTAGAAGGTATCAACAGTATTATCTTCTCAGTCTTTGATTCATTAGACCAGCAATATATGAGAAAGAATATTCTTTTATAAATTTCAAAATATTAATGCTTTATTGACATCTGTATTAAATTAATATTGTTTAAAGAAGAGTAGGCCAGGTGTGGTGGCTGATACCTGTAATCCCAGTACTTTTTGGGATGCTGAGGCAGAACATTTGCTTGAGGCCAAGAGATCAAGACCAGCCTGGGCAACATAATAAGACCCTGTCTTTAGAAAATTTTTTAAAAAAATTAATAAGCAATGTATTCACAAGTTTTAGGAATTAGGATGTAGACATCTTGGTGGATAGTGGGTATTATTCTGCCTACCATGGGTGGCTACTTTGCAGTGTGGTATAGAAGAGCTTGGGCTTTGAAATATGGTAGTAATGTTCACTGGGTGTCAGGCAGGTGGGAGTGGGGAGGAGGGGATGGGTATATTCACACCTAATGGATGCAGTGCACACTGTCTGGGGGATGGGCACACTTGTAGCTCTGACTCAGGTGGGGCAAAGGCAATATATGTAACCTAAACATTTGTACCTCCACAATATTCTGAAATAAAAAAAGTGTGCTCAATTAGCCATTAAAAAAAAAAAAAAGATATGCCTGGAACTGAGTCTTGGCTCTACCATTAACTGGTTATGTCACTGACTAACTGGCAAGTCACCAACCTCTCAGAACCTATTTCCTCACCTGTAAAACGGGTATTATAATATCTACTTCATAGAGTTGTTTCAACCTTCAAATGAGAAAATCAAGTTCTTAGTATATGCCTAGCACAGAGAAGATGCTAAATAAACATACCTATTATTATAATTAGAGAATCTAGAGCCATATTTAGAGTCAAACAATCTAAAAGAGTATATACATCCCAGGTGCCTGGAAGCATCTGTGATTGATATTTCCTGTGATTTCATTTTTTCCTTTAATTGAACAGTTACATCAAATCATTCTAGGACCAAACAGTATATTGACCCTAAATAAACACATAAAACATTAATGAAGACACACTATAGTTCACTTTTAGTCTGAGCCAGTTTTTCCTCCATAGATGATGTCTGAATGTCTGAATGGAGAACAAAGAGGCAAACATGAATACTTAATTTTTCTCTTACTCTTTCACAATCTTCTCTTGGCCATCAAAAACCATGCCTTTGTTTATGGAAAAAAAAATTAAAAAATACCACTTGTTTGAGTTTATAAACATAAATATAAAAAACCATGCCTTTATTTACATTCAGTGGGAAAACTTTAAAATTGTTATCTGTTCATTTTCACACATGCGGCTTTTCCTGTGATGGTGTGGATCTAACCTTGCATATGAGAGTGGTGGTAGTTGGTCATCCCATTTGCTTTTCAGAGGACTGATGTTAATGAGTGATCTATTGTGTTCAAAACCCATTGTTGGATCTGTTAAAAAGGGTATTATAGAATATTTAATGACACAGAAAAATGTTTACAATGTATTGTAAAATGGGGAAGTTATAAAGTAAGATATAATGCTTGATACAATTTTTGAAAAAATTTTTTTGGAAGGATCAGTAATTATCTCTGGGTGGCAGAGTTCTAAGTGATTTTTATTTTCTTTGCTTTCCCACATTTCTGAGTTTTTTACGATAAACGTATATTGCTTTCGTAACAGGAATAAAAAATGCTGTTTTTCTATTTAGAGATCTGATGGTGGTAAATAGCTCCTGAGTCAAAAGCTTGTTTGAGCAAGCCCAAATGGAACCACTGGGAAGTTCCTGATGTGGAACCACTGTGGGTTTGTTGGTGCTCGGACTGACTTAATGAGCCAAACTGTGGGGTGTGCACTGGGAGGCAGGAAACCAGCAAATGAAATTCAGCCTGGAGATGCTGAAAGACATGTATTTTCAGAACCCTTCATAATTGATTGAGAATGGTTTAATATAGAAAAGCAGATTCAAAATACCTGGGGAACAGCTCCAGAAATTTAATATTAAAGGAAATCTGGGAGATCTAGCAGCAGAAATAGTGCCAGAAGTACAGAAGCTATTAAAATATACACAAATTCTCTTAATAGCCAAACTGCACACCCTGATGTTTTATTCTTGAAGTACTAAGGACTTTCAAGTGTTTTAATGGATAAGGCTCCCTATTTGAGTTGCTAGCCATATGGAGTTACTAGCCATTTAAATCCATTTATTTATATTACTTATATTTTGTTCTTAACTAAATTTGCTTCATTTTAAAAAAGGGTCATTTGTTAATTCAACAAACACTCACTGACCACCTATCTCATGCTAAGTAATATGCTTGATGTGGTCTCTGTAGTTGAGACCCTCATAGGTCTAGTGGAAGAGAAAGCCAAACACACAGTTGTAACTAAATGTGATAAATTATATGATGGAAGATATAATGAAAGCACCATGGTGGGAGCATCTAACTCAGACTGGGGTGGGAGGTAGGCCTAAGGAGGTTTTCTAGAGAAGATGATATTTAATCTGGGCTTTGAAGAATGAGCAGGAATTAACCAGGTGAAAGGACAGGGAAAGAGAATTCCATAAAGAGGGAACAGTGCATGTAAAAACCCAGAGACATGAAAGAGGATGACATGTTCAAAGAATTTCCAGTAGTTTAGAATAGCCAGAACCTTTTTGCATGTGGGAGACATGCAGGGGATGAGGCTGTGATGGTTACTTTGATGTGTCAGGTTGGCTGGTCAAACATTATTCTGGAAGTTTCTGTGAGAGTATTTTCAGATGAGATTTACATTTCAAAGGGTGGACTTTGAGTAAAGCTGATTGCCCTCCATACTGTGGGTGGGCATCATCCAGTCAATTAAAGGCCTGAACAGAACAAAAGACTGATCTCCTCCAAGCAAGAGGGAATTTTGCAACATACGGTCGTTGGACCTGAACTCTTCACTGGCTCTTCTCTCGGTCTCTAGCCTGTTACCCATTCTGCAAATTTTGGACTTGCCAGCCTCCATGATTGTCTGAGCCAATTCCTTAGGATAAATCAATCTCTCTCCCCACCCCCTACTCCCTCCTCACATATTCTTATTGATTTTGTTTCTCTGGAGAACCCTAATACAGAGGTGAAAGGTAGAGGATGAGGGAGAGTTCTGATCATTTCTGTGGTTTGGATTATCAAGGGAAAGTATATGTTTCTACTTACCTAGAGACATACTGCTATTCGTTGAGCAGTGCTATTAAGAGAGCAGACATGGAGGATGTTGGTACTTTGAGATGGGAGTCTGATAAGCTCCTCATTTGCTGGGAAATTAATAAACTCCTCTTTCCTTCTCAAACTACTTGTCCTCATTCTTCTGATGCAGCTTTGGGGACAAGTGCCAAACTTTTGGTAACAGAATTTGGTATCCCTGGGTGGGCTCATTGGTGCCCCAGTGGAATGGCACCCAGCAACTGCTGGAAGAGGCAGGGGGCAGCCCCAGGTCAAAGCTGTGGGTCTTTGTGGATAGGAGCAACTTCTTTTCAAGGTGACAGAGCAAGGGATGGCCCCAGAAGCTGCTGGAGCCTGTTTTAGCTCCAGGGAACTCCCATCTCTGGCCACTGAAGTAGATGCAGCTCCCTACAGCCTGAACTTAGTTGAGGAGAAGGAAATGGATTTGGAAACATTTGGACAGCCTAGGCCATTTGTTTGTTAAGTAAGTTCTCCGGGGTGCACCCTGAGACCTTTATTCTACCCATTTGGGGGGGTTTCAGACCTTCCTATTGGTTTTGTTTGTTTTGAGGTGCCTTTTGGGGTGGAATTCATGAGGTTGAGTGGAACTAGGGGACCTGGTTTGAATTTGGAGCTCATTTGTGGTTCCCAGGGAGCAGGGGGACTAGGCTACCATTTGGGGAAGGTTTCCCAGGGAATGAGGGGATTGACCACCCATTTGGGGAGGATTTTGAACCTTCCAGCTCTGTGGGGTGGTGTTTATCCCCTTTGGATTCCCATTGCCATTTGGGGTGGTGTTTAACCCCTTTAGATTCCCATTTGTGAACCTTCCAGCCCTACGGCAGGGCACTTGAGGCACCGTATGAGGTCCCGTTGTGGGTGGCGTTTGTCCCCTTTGGATTCCTATTTGTTAGACCCTAGTATTTTGGGTTGAGGGTCCTCTGTATTGTCTGTTTGTTATTTGTGAGTTTTGTTGCAACATAAGAAAGAAATTATAGCTACGAACCTGGTGTTACTGTAATCCAATGTACATGCTGGTGTGTGAAGAGAAGCGGCCATTAAATGAAAATTCCCATTTGATTGATAGGCCTTGGCATTTTAGATTGTTTGTGTTGGGAATTCCCTAGGCAGTTTGTGTTTGATTGTTTGTGAGTTTTTGTCTGGTGAGTTTTTGTACCTGTGTCTAAAGATTATTGTGATATCACTTGTCTGGAGTGTGAGGAAAAGTGGTGTTTGATGGCCCATGGTTTATTCTGAGCTGTTGCTTCTTTTAAAAGTCAGAGTTCAGGTGGTTAACGTGCCACTATAGAGTTAAAATGTTGAGTCTTAAGCTCTCTGCTTGAGATAAACTCGTTTATGGTATACAAAATGATCTGTGTTTATATGATTTTTGATAAATGAGGTCCTCCCACCCTGCTGGAACCCCCATAGCCAGCCAGGGTGAGGTGCCGGGTGGGGCCACAGCCTGAGGGTGGGCCCAGCAGGAGGAAGGACCGCCTGCTGCCATCACCATCTTGGCTCCATGAGAGGATGCTGCCTGAACTAACTCTTTAGGCCCAAGCACAGTAAATTATGACTCAGGGTTCAGAATGGTCTCTTTTGGCAGCAAACTCAATTTGCGCCAGAGGGAACCCATAGCCATAGCAGGGCAATTTATGGCAATATCAGATAGAGGGCTTGAATGTGCAAGAACAGCCAGCAGGGTCCTTTGCCACAGTCAAAACGAAAGGGTGAAAAAGTGGCCCCAGACTGACTTTTGTAAAGAAGAAGGATCTTGAAAGGAACATTGCCCAAATTTGTAAAGAACTCTGGGTAGCAGGAAGCATCCAGGAAAGCAAATAGTATTTTTTTAAGTCCAGAACCCAGATGGCAAAGGAGGGGGCCCAGACCTCCCTGCCTCCAAATATCCCTACAGGAGCCCGGGGCAAAAATGACAGTGAGGATTCGATTGGCACTGGTCACATGGACAGAAGCAGTCCAGAGGGCTCCTTCCCCCAGCCGCTATCCTGATCCCCGGCACCAGATACCTCATAAAATGAAATCCTACAATGTTGTCCTTTTGTGTCTGCCTTATTTCACCTAGCATAATGTCTTCAAGATTCATCCCTGTTGTAGTATGTATCTGAACTTCATTCCTTTTTATGGATGAATAATATTCTATTGCATGTATATACCACATTTTCTTTATCCATTCATGTGCTAGGGCACTTGGGTCGTTCCTCCAACCCCCCAAATATACACTAGAGAACTACTACTTTTTAAAACTTAACAATGTCATACACATAAAGAGAGTGAAATGACAAAAGGAGGTAGAGGCTAGGTACCAAGTGGGGCACAGAATAGGCCCGGAGGAGTGAAAATGCTACAGTCTAATTTGGAATGGCAAGAGGCCCGGTTTTAAGGAGGAAGTCTCAGTGGAAGGGATGGTCAGGTAGCTGAGGTTTTCTCCTGCTGTACAGATACTTTGTCATCATCACCTGTTTCTTGTCAGTGAGCTTATGATTTCAGGGAAATGAAAATAATTTCTTCTACTGTGAAAGCAGAATGTGATTCTGACATTGATAATACTCTGCTGTTTAAGTAAATGAAATAAATACCATTTTTTCTGAGATCATTTATATGAACAGTGGTGGCTACATCTGGGCTAGAATGTCAGGCCTGTGTCTGTGGTGTATAGAACTAAAGTTGAGAAGGTCAGGTAGGGGAAGAGGGAAGGGATTGGGAAGAGAAAAGAGTGAGAGAGGAGCAGGGAAGAGACTAATTTTGGATAGTTTGTGACTAAGTTCTTGACAAAACGTTAAAACAAATTCTCTTCAACAATAGAATCTACTGACCTGCTCCACAGGGCCTACCTGGTACCCTTCACATAGGAATGTTCAATAATATTTGCCAAATTAGTCTCGAAAAGCAAATACCTTCCTCTATTCCCTTTACCTTTGAAATAAGGTAAGCCCATTAACTTTCCCCATATTTTTAGTTGACCATCCCTCCCCAATATTCCTCCACCCCAAACCTCCTAAGGGTTCACCTCCTCTCAAAGCTCAATTAACCCATATTTAGTGCTTAGCACAATGTCTGTACAAATTTAAATATCAATATATGTGGCTATTGATGGTATTATCAGCTTCTCTCATCTTTCCTTCTGTTTTCACTGGATTTTAGAGCCATTAGTTTTGCCTTTCTTTATTCTATTTGTTTTCCCATTCTTGCTTTTATCCTAATTCTGGTTGTTTCTACTAGAGTACTAAAAATGTTGTCATGATCTCTGGCTAAATCAAAGTCTTCCTTATCTCCTTGGTCCTTTTTTTGATAGCTCATTGCAGGGATGCTTTACTTTACAAAGGGGGAAATGATTAAGGTGCCTTATTTTTTGTATTTTTTAAGAGAGATGTGGATGGACTGTTGTTTGTTAAGCAATAATCTGATGCAATATGAGTGATGTTTTTATTGCAAATTTTGGTATATCTGTCCTAAGTAATACATTAGAAAGAGTCTGGATTCTGGTCAGGCTTTTCTAAAATTTCTTTTTATACTTTTATAGAGATAATATTCAGTTGGTTTATCATAGCAGGCTCCTATGTTTTTTCCCCCTTCTGTTGAATTTGCCCAAGGTGTGTTCCTGTATATCTGAGTATTTGATTCAAGTCTCATACAATTAACTTTTCCTGCAGCTCCACTTTTATATCTTCATGAAACTGTTCCTTTTCATGATTTAATGATAAACTTAGTTCATTCTGATCATTTGCCACTTACATTCAACAAGAATATTATCACATTGTTTAAGAAGGGCAAATATTTAATTCCTCATGATAAATTCCTTACTTTCTAAGTGTATCGATATGAGAAAGGGCATGTCTTTTACCTTCAACATTGTTATTTCTCACTTATTATCATTATTCTTGTCTCTCAAACCCTACTTTATTAGTTTATTTAAGAACTAATTTTCTAGTTCCAGAGATAGGAGCTTAGGAACAGATTCTTTTTCCTCTAAAGTAATGGGCCTTTACACAAAGATACAGATTCAAAAAGTATTAATAGGCCAGACACAGTGGCTTATGCCTGTAATCCTTGTACTTTGGGAGGCTGAAGTGGGAGGATCATTTGAGGCTAGGAGTTGGCAAGAGCAAGACCTTGTCTCCACAAAAAAATAGAAAAATTAGCTGGGCATGGTGGTACATACCTATAGTCCCAGCTGCTTGGGAGGCTGAGGCAGGAGGATCGCTGAAGCTCAGGAGTTTGAGGTTGTAGTGAGCTATGATGACGCCACAGCACTATAGCCTGGGTGAGAGAGCAAGACCCTGTCTCCAGAAAAAAAAAAAAAGGTATTAACAGAGCCAGGCATGGTGGCTTATGCCTGTAATCCCAGCAACTTGGGAGGCTGAGGCCTGAGGTTGGAGGATCGCTTGATACCAGGAGTATGAGATTAGCCTGGGCAATATAGCAAGACTCCATTTCTAAAAAAGAAAAAAAAGGATCATACTATTAAAAAAAAGTATTAGTAAAGTATACTGCCTCCAGTCCTCATGAGTTACAATGGAGAAAAAGAATCCCTATTCAAAGAGGAGTGTTAAGGGCTATGCCTTATCATCATTCTAGACAGGATTTAGCATGGACATAATAAACATGCTGACAGCAAAGGCTCGGAACATGGGGCCTATTTCATTAGTTTGGAGGGAGGAATGGTTTCTCTCAGCAGGTCTGAGGAAGTCCAACATTTAACAGCAGTTATCCTTTGCATGTCTTGACATCTTATGATATCCTGGGAAGATGGTTGTTGAGTCTTCTCTTTTAGGTGGCTAGTCGGGTGTAGTCTTGAGTCTTAGAATGGTCCATTTCATTTAGGGGGCAAGGCTGTCTAAGCACATTAAAGGTAACAAAGTATCCCAGGGCTGGGCTGCTCAGGTATAAGGTGGTAACCTGTCAGTTCTTTACAAATATTTAGTTAAAGGCCAATCTCATTCACGAGTGTCAAATATCACATTAGTGCCTACATTTAAGCCACTATATTATGATCAAGTTGCACTAGCCAGCTTTATATCTATGACTTTTTACCGCTTTAGGGGGCAATCTGGTGAGTACTAGATTTATTGCCACATTACTGTTGAAGTTACCAGACTTATTACCAACTGGCATTTGCCTCAGGCACTATATGAGGATTGTCCTAAGGATTCCTACCGAGACAATGGTGATGTCACTGTTAATTTCCTCAACTTTAGGAGTAAGTGGTCTTGGGCCTCATTTTCTGGGATGTAGCTTAGGAAACAATGCCTTTTTTAAACCGAAATATTGGTTTCAGGCTTGCCACACTTAATTGTGTCCATTGTTCAAGCAGACACCAAACTATGCATTCTTTTCATCCATTTGTGTCCAGCATTTCAGGTTAATACATTTGTAGCTAGGCAGGTTGAATCTCTGGTCCTATTTTATATTACCTGTACTCAGATGAGTTGCTTTACACATCTAAAGTGGACATCTGTGCCTTGGAGGGCACTTCCCAATGTGAACCCTTGTCAGAGAAACTGGAGCCATGAGATTGGTTCAGACTGCTTGTCCCTATGAGGAAGGAGAAGAAGTTGTTGAGTTGGCACGTTGATCCAAACAACTTTGAGCAGATGGTAGAAAGTTATGGTCACTGAACTGCACATTGTTCTTGCATGGGAGAGGCATCAAAACACTCAAAGTATGAAATCATTAAAAAGACAAACTGTGAAGATAGTTGAGTCAAAAGATCCCAACAATTACCATCCAAAATTTGTTCTCTTGAAATAGACATAATTACTACTCTAGTTGCTGGCAGAGCCAGAACTTAAAACCAACATTTCTGACTCGTAAATTTCTTATCTCTAAAATAAAATTACCTAGTTCCTGGGACTAAGTGAATACTGTTGGTACCTGCCCAAGAGAGCTGCCTACCAGGCAAGAGGACCAAACAGTAAAAATCCGTGGACTATAAGCCCCAGGGTACAAGGCTCTCCCACATCAGGGATCTGTGCACTGAGAAGGTCCTCCAGAAGTTACCTGAGGTAACTTGCATTTGGATACTTTTAACCTAGAGGATATGAGTGACCTATCAGAGTTAACAGAGAAACAAAGACAACAAGCAAAGAAAGAATTCCGACATGTATGAGTTAGGAGTCAATATGAGACATAGAACCAGTAGGAGATTTATTACAAGGAATTGGCTTATGTTCTTTTAGGGGCTGGATAAGCAAGGCTTAAGTGTGCAGTCAGGCAGGCAGGAAGGGAAGATTAAAACCAGGTTGGAACCCCATGAGCACAGGCGGAAGCTCATTGTCCACAAGCAGTGAGGAAATGAAGATCACAAGCAGGCTGGAGCCCCAGGGGCATGAACTATTTGGAATCTCTGAACTTAAAAAAGGCCTAAAGTCCACTGTGAAGGGCTCACCTGATTAAGTTAGGCCCACTCAGAATAGTATTTCTTTTGATTAACTTAAAGTCAACTAATTAGGGTTTTTTGTCACATCTGCAAAATCCCTTTACAGCAGCATTTAGATTAGTGTTTGATTAACTAGGAAATGTTGTTCAGCTTTATACAGCAAATAGTCAACATGCAACAGCAGCCAATATGTGAGACATGGGTCCCTTTCCTCTTCCTTCCTCCCTGTGCCAAGGCACTGGAGAGCTAGAGCCTGGATGAGGGAGATGCAGGTGTCTGAGAGGCAGACCATATCCCCTTCCGTAGTCTCCAAAGGGAGAAAATGGGAGGAGGAGTGAAGTAGCACACTACACCCCCTCCCTATTCCTGCCCCTGGAGCTACAAATCTGGCCTACAGAGGGAAGGGGAAATTTTTGAATGGACATAAGACAAATTTTAACAATGGACAGCATGGAGGAAGTTAGGAGATCTAACTGAGATGTCATTGAGATAATTGCTGGCCAACAAGGAAAAGACATTTTCATAGCAAATTTGGATACAGTGACTGGAAACAAAACTCCATTGAGTTGAGACACCTAGATAAAAAAATGATTCAATTATAAAAATTAGAAGAACTACTGTAGATATTTAAACAAGGAAGTAAGAAAAAAACCCAAACAAAACTAGTGCTACAGAGGTGAGGGAAGACTTGCTTTTAAGAGGTAGAATTTGGACTGGGCCTTAAAAGATGAGCAGTGTTTAGAAAGTTGGAGCAAAGGGGAAACTATTGAGAATAAAGGCTTAGGAAAATGGTATGGACACATGGGGAGTGAGGACAGGGAGGACACTGGACTGACTGTTCAGAGCAAAGTGTGTGTGTAAAGGCCTAAGTAGTGATAGGGGCTAGATTAGGGAGGGTCTTGAGAGGCAGGCAGAGGAGTTGAAATTTGATAAGGTAGAGAGTAGGAAATCACTATAGGTTCTTGAGTGGGGAAAGCTTGAGAGAAGTTTCTGTTTTGTTTTGTTTTTAATCTTTTAAAGACAGATTAATATGACAGTGAGATAATATAGTTAAATTTTAGAGGAGAAGGACTGGAATTCAAGAGAATTCATCCCAGTTTGGATACTGTGCCACTATTCTAGATTATTTGCAATAACCTGAAATGCAATTGTAAGGTAAATTGGAAATGGAGGAGAAAGGGAAAATCTGAGAAATATTTCAAAGACAAAAGCAATAAGATTGATGACCAACTGGAAGTGTGATAGTAGAAAAGATAATTCAGAGGATTCTTTGGTTTCTAGCTTGGGGAACTGGAAAAATGGTATCACAAACATAAATGAGGAAGTTAGGAAAGGAAAATGTATTTGGGAGATCAAGACTATTAATTCAGTTTGGGATTATTGAAGCTGAAGCCATGATTTGAAGTGGAAATGTCCTGGTAGAAGTTGGAAATAAAGTACAGTCAGATTAGGCTGATAGTGGTATGCAGGAAGGACTGCAAGTACGACATCCAGGCTAGGAAACTGAAGGGTTTGGAGGCACGGGTGGTATTTTTTCATAACTTCTTCCCGCTGAAGGTGGTGCCTTTTAGAAGAGAAGGGAGTAAATTGGAATAGAACAGTTGGCTACCCAGATGGTGTCAAAGAACAAAATGGGATTTGATTTCTGGGCCATGGTTTAAGATACTGGAACTGATGAGTTTTTGGCAAAGAACCAAGGAGTTATGAGGACAAAAAAAAAAATGTGTTTTTTTTAAAATTTCAGTATATCTTTATATCTCAAAATGTATGGGGAGCCCAGAATAAATTCTAAAAAATTACTATAATTTGTAATATAAGGTAGATTCTGGTATTATACAAAATTGATTGTACAAAAGACTTTGGACTTATCCATTTATAATGTAGACAAAGTGACATAATGAGAAGGACAGGTTTGATCTAAGTTGTTTATTTTCCTGCATTTTTCATGTTGGATGAGTGGAGAGATGGGTAGCAATGAAAAGATGGAAAAATATTAGTTTGTGATGTAAAGATGGGAAATAGAGCCGAATGAGAAAGAAAAAGCAGAATGAGAATTAGGGACAGACTTAAGATGGGAATGCAAAAAGGGTGAACAATTCCAGTGAGTTCCATACATCTGGTAAGACATACTGCCAGATCATCTTTCCCTATTACATTTTTCCTTTTTTTCTTTCTTTCTGTGTTTCTTTCTTTTTTTCCTTTGGAGATGGAGGACTTACTACTTTGCCCAGGCTGGGCTCGAACTCGCAGTCTTCTTGCATCAGCCTCCCAAGTAGCTGGGACCAGGCATATACCACTGGCTTACATTTTTTTCTAGAGTTCTGTTATGGCCTCTACTTCTATCATTGAATTGGTGCATATGATTATAATAGAAATTAAATTTTCAATGAAATGAATATGTACATTTGTCTTTTTTTTTTAATAGAATTGCTTATCTGAAGAAATGGATACTTCTCCCTCCAAAAAATATCCAGTTAAAAAACGGGTGAAAATACATCCCAACACAGTGATGGTGAAATATACATCTCATTATCCCCAGCCTGGGGATGATGGCTATGAAGAAATCAATGAAGACTATGGAAATTTTATAGAAGAAAATCCAAAGAAAGGTCTGCTGAGTGAAATGAAAAGAAAAGGAAGAACTTTCTTTGGAACTGTGGATACCAGACCTCCACCAACAGAAGACCCAATGACCAATGAGATTAGACAGTTCCAAAGCTTTGCAGAAAAAAATATCTTTCAGTCCCGAAAAATGTGGATAGTGTTGTTTGGATCTGCTTTGGCGCATGGATGTGTAGCTCTTATTACTAGGCTTGTTTCTGATCGTTCTAAAGTTCCATCTCTAGAACTGATTTTTATCCGTTCTGTCTTGCAGGTCTTATCTGTGTTAGTTGTGTGTTACTATCAGGAGGCCCCCTTTGGACCTAGTGGATACAGATTACGACTATTCTTTTATGGTGTATGCAATGTCATTTCTATCACCTGTGCTTATACATCATTTTCAATAGTTCCTCCCAGCAATGGGACCACTATGTGGAGAGCCACAACCACAGTCTTCAGTGCCATTTTGGCTTTTTTACTTGTAGATGAGAAAATGGCTTATGTTGACATGGCTACAGTTGTTTGCAGCATTTTAGGTGTTTGTCTTGTCATGATTCCCAACATTGTTGATGAAGACAATTCTTTGCTAAATGCTTGGAAAGAAGCCTTCGGGTACACCATGACTGTGATGGCTGGACTGACCACTGCTCTTTCTATGATAGTGTACAGATCCATCAAGGAGAAGATCAGCATGTGGACTGCACTGTTTACATTTGGTTGGACTGGGACAGTCTGGGGAGTATCTACGATGTTTGTTCTTCAAGAACCCATCATCCCATTAGATGGAGAAACCTGGAGTTATCTCATTGCTATATGCGTCTGTTCTACTGTAGCATTTTTAGGAGTTTATTATGCCTTGGACAAATTCCATCCAGCTTTGGTTAGCACAGTACAACATCTGGAGATTGTGGTAGCTATGGTCCTGCAGCTTTTAGTGTTGCATATATTTCCTAGTGTCTATGATGTCTTTGGAGGGGTAATCATTATGATTAGTGTTTTTGTCCTTGCTGGCTATAAACTATACTGGATGAATTTAAAAAGGCAGGATTACCAGGAAATACTAGACTCTCCCATTAAATGAATAACTTATTATCTTGTTAATGTTCAGTTATTAATATATACACTGCCATTTTAGTGTTTATCTATAAATGTCTTTTGTGTTGTATAATTGACAGTTATGTAATATATACAGATGCAGAAAAATTTATTCTGTTCTAATATATTTAAATACAAATATTAAATATATGAAATATGTCATGAACCTGGTATCTTTACTGGTATTTACTGGTGTCTTTACAGGTAATTTTGGTAGAAGGAGAATGTTAACTTCCATTACTAAAGAACACAAGACTTGAAGAAATGACCCCTTTCAGATGGAACTTCTGTGGTCTTAAAGTTCAAAAATTAGAAAAATGTTCACGCTTAATGTTTTACAAATGTTCAACAAAAATCTTTCGATATTCAAAAATCTTCATTTTTGAAAAGTACACTATAAGGTGAAATGTTAAACATCAAGCCCTGTTTTGTCATCTAATCGCATTAAAAAACTAGAGGTGATAGGGCTGGGTAAGGGATCTTGAGCTGAGGCAAGACAGTGCACAAAGGAAAAGAGATTTTTTAATGACAGTGGGTTGTTGTCCAAAGTTGGAACAGGAAATTGGTCTTCTCTTTGCTATGACCACATTAGGAAATACATAGTAAAGGCCTGTAGGGAGAAGACTGGATTCTTGCCAGCCCTACCTAGTCCATGCCATTTTGTACCTGATGGTGGGAGATCAATGTTGGGCAGGGTCTACTTATTCTCAGTTATGCAGCTCTCTTCCAAGGCTGTCCTTGTTGATGATTTTGTGGCAAGGTCTGTGAGCTGTAGCAAAGATACTTTTACTCCTGAAAAAGACACTAGCAGTGTCATAGTATAGCAGAAAATTAACACGGTATCCTGAGATTTTTTTTTCAAAAGGGCCTAAAAGTCTGTAAAAGCATATAAGATGGCATTAATTTGTGTATAATTTGGACTATTCTTACCAATTTAGCACAAACAAATGTTGATATGGTACTGACTATTAAGCTATTTATGATCTCTTAGCTCCAAATTCACCCTTCTATATTTTCTTCTGTGATGCTATGGCTCAAACCCAGCAAATTACATTTTTCCTATGCCAGCTGGTGTCTCACTAGGTTCCACCAATAAGGGGCATTAGAGGGAGACTAGAAGGCAGAAGGGCAGAAGGGATTTCCTCCTTTCTGTTTACTTGCAGTTTCTGTCACTGTTAATTCCAGCAATAAGCAAAAGCTTTTTGCTACAGCAGCAACAATTGATTTCAGTCTTGAGCTCCTTTTGGCATCCTCCTCAACCCCAACCAGCCTCATCATATCCCTCTCAAAAGTAGCAGGACCAGCTGGAGAGCACCTTTTTAGGGGTCTGAGATATAACTCAGCTGGGTCATTTGTCTGAGTTTCTGAGACCTCACAGTTCAAACTTGATTCCCCTTTTTCACTAACCCTAGGCAGTTATCCTTGCAGTTATCACCTCTTGGCACTACCTTGGTGTTCCCTTTTTGCTTTTTCACCCAATACTAAATCCTGTCTATTGTAATATCTTGTGATTTCTGTTTTTCTATTATGTCTCCAAACCTTACTCAAAGGAATGCACAGCCATTAGTAGGTTACCTGTGCTTTGGGAAAATGGCAACATTTAGACTTTTCAGTGATTACTAGAAACTGGCTCTCAATAGAAATTATTCAAATTGAAGCACAGAAAGAAAAAGATCTGAAAAAAAAAAAAAAGAATGAACAGAGCCTGAATGACCTGTACTCAGTACTAAGAAGTCTAGCATTAGTGTAACTGTAGTCCCAGAAAAAGAAGAGAGAGAGTGGAGCCATAAAAAATATGTGAAGAAATATTGACCCAAAGTCTTTCAAATTTGATAAAAAAACAAAAACAAAAAATAAACCCAAGAAAACAAAAAAACTCCAGTAAGCCACAGATAAGGAAACTAAGTAAACCCTAAACCAAGCAGGATAAATACAAAGAAAACCACACCTAGAAACATCACAGTGTAGCTGCTGATAAACAAAGGTAGAGTCTTAAAAGCAGCAAGAGAAAAAGACATGAGACACACAGGAATACAATGAGAAGAATTACAAACTGGGTTCTCAGCAGAAACAACGGGAGGCCAGAAAACAAGAGAATGACATCTTTAAAGTGCTGAAAGAAAGCCCTTTGATGACTTCTCCTTGACTATAGGATAAACTCTAAGATGCTTGACTTCAATAACCTGGCTATCACTTACATTTCTAGGCATCTTCTGCTCCAGTAATATTCTATTGTTGTTTAATGCCTTTTTATTATGCAGGCCCCTCTGTATTGAAAGCCCTTCTTTTCTTTGCCTACTTAATTGCCTCACTAGCCTGACCACACAACTCCCCTCCCCTGTGGCTTTGTGCATATATATTTTTGTATTTACTATATTAATAACAAGTATCTGTTTAAATCTTATTCTCTGACACTAAATTGAGCTCCTTTAAGGTAGGGACTGATTTTTATATCTCCAGTACCTATTGTAGTACCTACCACAGAGTGGGCTCAATTAATTTTTGCTGAATTCTTTCCCATAAAAGCATAACAATACTGAACTCAGAAATTAAATTGAGTTTACTAGGGCCCACTAATTTCTATGCTTCACAGGTGAGCCTGTGATTAGTTACTTCTTGCTGGTTGGTAGGTAGGACTTTTTTTGTCCTGAATACTCCTGCCGGACAGTGATGCTAAACTAGATCATTTTCTCTAACCATTTCTAACTATGAGCTATCAGTAGATTTCTGGGAAAGGCCTTGAGACATGGAGGGTCATTTTTGCCTTTGTCTTCCCAAATTCTTTCCTTTGGGATTAATAAAGTGAGTCCTCTGCATGTTTTTATCCTAGACAGATTAGCTGCCCATATGCAAAGACCCACCTTTAGTTCATAGGTCATAAATATATTTTTTTATTTTTCACTTCGTTTTTTTTTAGAGACAGGGTCTCACTTTGTTGACCAGGTTGGAGTCCAGTGGTGTGAGAATAGCTTACTGCAACCTCAAACTCCTGGACTCAAGTGATCCTCCCACTTCAGCCTCCCAAGTAGCTAGGACTACAGGCATGTGCCACCACACCTGACCAATTTTAAAAATCTTTTGTAGAGACAGAGTCTCACTATGTTGCCCAGGTTGGTCTGGAAGTCCTGGCTTTAAGCTATACTCCCACCTTGGCCTCCCAAAGTGCTGGGATTACAGGCATGAGCCACCATACCCAGCCCACAGGTCGTAAATTTTCTTTTTCTTTTAAGTTCCCAAGTCTAGCAAGGAGGTCAAAAGTTTTGACCTACATTTTGTCACTTGATTCTGGTTAGTCCCTAGTTCACTCAGCCCTAATTAGCAAGGATGATTCCTGTTTTTGGTTTGAGTTCCCCTGAAAGAGAGGAAGCAGCTGCCACATGCAGGAAGTTGGGGAGACAGTGTGTGAAAGGGAGTTTCAGGGACAGCTCCTACCCCATAAGAACATGTACTCCATTACTTCTGGTGCAATTTCATACATGACTTTCTGCCTGTCTACCCTCCTACTCTGTGCTTTCCTTTTTCATTTTTCTTCTTTGACTCTTTTTCATATATTTTTGGAGGTTTTTTTTTTTTTTTTCTTAAGAGTTCCTGGTAAGAATGGGTGATGAAGAAGCTTAAAGAAGGAAAATTGAGAGGATAAATCATGTTTACAGGAAACTAAAATCCTTTTATGAAAAAGCAGATTTAAGCTCTCTCCCTTTCTTACAGCTACTTCTTTTATTTCTTAAATAGGTGATATACAGCAGTCATGAGATCTGGATCAAAATCTTGTGAAGATTGTTGGCCCATTCAAAATACATATTCCCTTACAAAATAAAATCTAAACTTATTACTTAAGCATATATTTTCTGCGTTAATTTTCCCCACTTAAGGTAGTGGTATTTGCTATGTGAAGGCTGGGATTGCATTTTACCTGTTGTATTTGTATTCATACCTTCTGCCCCCATCACATGTTAAATGTATAACTAGAATTGCAATTGAGTCAGGCTCTGCTAACAGTTTGCTGTGTGATTCTGGAGAAATAGTTTTAACTCTAGGCAATGGTTTCTTCAAAAATAATATCTCAATTCACAAACTTTATAAAATTTATCGACAAATAAGAAAACCATTGTATTAGCTTGGGCTCCCATAACAAAATGCCACAGACTGGGAGGCTTAAACAACACAAACTTATTTTATCATAGTTCTGGAGGCTGGGAAGTCCAAAATAAGATGCCAGCATGGTCAGTTTTGGGTAATGGCTCTCTTCCTGGCTTATAGGATGGCTGTCTTCTTGCTGTGTCTTCACATGGTAGAGAAAGGAAGCTCTCTGGTGCCTCTTTTTATACAGACATGAATCCCATCTGATTAGGGCCCCACTCTTCGAGCTCATGTAACCTTAATTACTTCCTAAAAGTCTATCTCCAAATACATATGGTCCCCAACTTAATTTTTTGAATTTATGATGGTGTGAAAACCATATGTAGTCAGTAGAAACTACGTGTTCTTCGAGGGCCAATGTGACCATTGTTTTTCACTTTCAGTATTCAATAAACTACATGAGATATTCAACACTTTATTATAAATAGGCTTTGTGTTAGATGACTTTACCCAACTGTAGGCTAATGTAAGTGTTCTGAGCACATTTTAAGTAGGCTAGAATAAGCTCTGATGCTCCATAGGTTGTGTACTGAATATATTTTTGACTTACAATCATTTTCAACTTACGATGGGTTTATTGAGACATAACCCTATTGTAAGTTGAGGAGCATCTAAACTGTCATATTGGGGGTTATGGCTTCAGCATATGAATTTTGGAGGCGGGCACAATTCAGTCCATAGCAACCATGATATAATATGCAAAGCTATTTAAACCTGTAGAATAAATTCAAAATTCACTTGTATTATTTACTATGAATGCTAACAATGGAATGTAGACATAGAGTGGCTATTGCCCAGTTTCATGGTCTACTTTTCCCTGCCAACTTGAGGCTAAGAAGAGCACAGATAGGTAATTTGTGCTTGACCTTGTGATCCTACATGTCAGGTCAACCACATGCATCCATTAGCACTCAAGTGAATAATTTTGAACTTAAATGCAGAAAACCACTCTTGAGACTTATAATCAGGCCTAAGATTAAAGGAGAAGGGAAAAGAATATGTATTAATGACTTAAACAATATTTACTTACTATATATCATATGCTAGATACTGGGGAAAAACTGAACATGGTTCATGATTTAATGGAGTTCACAGTGCAGGTAGGGATACGAACAAACCATTTCAATAGCTCAGATGGAGAAAATACCTGTGCTCCTAAGCCAGCAGGCTTCCCTGAAAAGTGACACCTAAGCTTAGCCACAAGGATAGTTAGGAAGGAATGAGGCAGGTTATGGGGGGCAGCAGCCCCACCATGGAGGTGAATCAACTTACTGATGCCTCAGCAGATGGCCGGGGCTGGGTCCCTAAGAATGGGCACACCTGACTCCCAAGGTCCTCTTCAGGACACTACCGCAGCTGAGACTGGCAGCTGCCCACACACCAGGGCACTCAGAGGGCCCTCAGACTCAGGAGAAAACTGAAAAACTATTTTGGTTTGTTCCTCGAATTAAGCCTCCGTCTTACGTTTTCCTCCCAGGTTCCCATTTCCAGGTCTTTTTGTTTTTCTTTGTCGCTCCCCGTCCCTCAGCTCAGAACCTTCAGCTGGGAAGATCCTCCTCAGGTGCAGAAACCAGCAGGAGACTCCCAAAGCCGTTGGGGCTGAATGTGGGACGCAGTAATTTTTGCCGTGGAGTGTCTCCTGCAGCACTGAGGAGGAAGGCTCAAAGTAACCAGGGGGAGAAGCAGGGGAGTCAAAAGCGAAGACAAGTCACGGACAAGCCCAGTGTCTCTCACCCTCTCTCTCCTAGTCTTTCCGCCGCGCAGCCTCAGCACACCCCACACCCAGCACAGCGCTTGATCGACATGTGTCCCCGCCCAATCCCGGCGCGGCGCAGACCGCTGTCGCTTCAGGGACCGGGTAGGGGGGCTACTGAGCCTATCAGATTGGGTCGGGAGCGGGTTTCCTGCCCGCGCGGATCCGCCCACCCGCCGCGCCCCGCCCCTCTCCCGAGAGCTACGCGGCGGCGGAGCGCAGGCCTCGTGCCGTAACGGCCATCGCTGCGGCCGCGGCGGCGTCCCGGTGCCTTCTTCAGGTGAGCTGGAGCCGCCGGGTTCGGCAGAGGGAAGGTGAGACGGCCTTGCCGGCAGGCAGACACACACACAGACAGCATTTCCGTTCCCCGTCCGTGCACACAGCCCGTTACTCCCTGCGTCGCTTCCTCTTCCCCGGCGAAGTTAGCCCCGGGGGCGCCGTCTGCCGGCTCGGAGCTGAGCCGGAGTGGGGGCGGATGCTGCTCGACTGGGCCTGGGCGTCTGCACCGCGGCTCCACGCGACCTTCGGGCTGCTGCCCCGGGAAGCGCGACCCTGCGGCCTCCCTGCCCGCACGGCCCGGGAGCGTCGGGTCGCGGGGAGAGCCCCGGCCGTAGCCCCTGGGCTGGGAGATCGAGTGTGTGGCGTGCGCGCTTCTCTGGCAGTCTTCCTCCTGAGAAAGTCTTGTTGCCAGTTGTGGCGTAATCCGAGGGTGGGAAGGTAGGGATGGGGCAGAGAAGGAAGGGCTCTCCCCGAGAGGAGGGGAGAGCGCCGTGCCCCGTGCTGCGTGTGGACATCTTCGGGACGCGCCCTCTGCCCCTCCCCCCACCCCGCCCCCAGCCGTTTTCCTCGTTCTTCGCTGTTACTTTAATCGTTTGGACCTGCTTTAGATTTGCACGCGAGTTGCTTGGCTTTGAGCTTTTGACTTGAGTTGTAATGGATCCAGTAAAACAATTACCTCGATAGGTTGGCTTTGTAATCTTTCTTATACGTTCCCATAGAAGTTAAATTCGCTGTTAGAAACTCTGGAAGCTGGATTTTGTTCAGGGCTGAGAACCGTAACGTAGGCTGTCAATGTCGACCTGATCAACTGAAGTCTCCTGAAAATAATTCTCCCCATTAGCTTTGGTAAGAGGCATTAGAAGTCAGGAAAGAATGAGGTTACGGAGAATTTTCTAACCCCATCTTGGGTGGGGAGCAAAGAGGCTCAGTGTTATGGCCAGAACCGGTAAGTGTTGCAAGAGGTATTCGTTTTTAAAATCTTACTTTGATAGATTGATGACAAACCAATCATAACGATTTCTTCAGCACTTGGAAATCACTGTGCCTCAAGTCTCAACCTTCAGTGAGGTCACAAAGTTGATGGAGAAATAACCCAAGAAGAAAGTTTTGTTTGTTTAGTAATTGTCGATGATGTTCCGTTCTTAAATAGGCACCCATTCACAACTTGATAGTGACTTGAAGAACATGCATTGGTTGATTAATGATACTTTCTTTTCATTTTGACTTGGGGATTACATTTTAAAATGTTTGTCTTATTTTTCTAGGCCTTATCTTTTTGTCCATATTTTCCCTGTGCTTTCAGGTCCATCTAAATAAAAGTTGAAACCTACACATAATGTTTTGTTAGACATCGAGTGATACTTACGCCCCTGGGTTTATTTTTCTTTTGGACCTCTGAGAACCTTCTTTCCAAAGCTCAGGGTAGATTTGATATGATTATTATTATAAATCATTTGTCAGGAAGACTTAATACAGATGCAGTATGTTTTTAAAATATAGTTTAATAATTTTACAATTTACTCAATCTTTATAATAAGGAAAAATACCAAATGTTCTCTACCGACATCAGAAAATTAAATGATTATTTAGTCGATAAGTAAAATTGAAGGGAACTCTCGAAATCACTGAACATTTACCAGGTTCTTCATAAAATACTTTGCTGTGCTGTTTTAGGACAACAACTGACGGGGCTAAATATGACCTTTAAAGATTTCAGGTAACAGTTATGTCTGGATGATCCACACTTTAAACTGTTTCAAAGATAGAACTTACAGTCTTCCCTTCAAAAGTGATTTCATATGCCAGATTTGTTTTGGTGTCATTACCATTCTTTCAATTACTCAGACGCAAAGCTTGGTTTTATTTCTATGCACGGCCAATTGTTGCCAGTGATTTTTATCTCTAAGCTACTCACCGGCCTTTTGCTGGGTTTTCTGCCTGTTTTTTTTTTTTCTCCCTACTTAGTATGTTCTGCTTGTGGCCTAAATCTTAAAATAATGCTCCAAACACCCCTCACTGTTCAGAAACCAGCCATAGCTCTCTGTAACTACAGAGTAGAGTTCAGAATTCATAGCCTTCTAACAGTCTGCTCAAAACCTATTTTTCTGATGCCAGTATTATATCTCTATAGGAGCTGTCCACTCTAACCTAACCAATCTCTTTGTCTATTTATACTTTGTATTTTTCTACATTTTTATAGTTTCTATTGAAACTTTGAGTGCCTATGCATAGGCTGCCTATTTAAATCAATCTTCCTTCTTTCCTTTTCTTCCTTTCTTTTCTTTATTATAACTTTTTTTGAGACAGAGTCTCTCTCTGTTGCCTGGGCTAGAGTGCAATGGCATCAGCCTAGCTCACAGCAACCTCAAATGCCTGAGCTCAAGGGCTCCTCCTGCCTCAGCCTCCCAGTAGCTGGGACTATAGGCACCACCATGCCTGGCTAATTTTTTCTATTTTTAGTAGAGATCGAGTCTGGCTCTTGCTGAGGCTGGTCTTGAACTCCTGATCTCAAGTGATCCTCCTGCCTTGGCCTCCCAGAGTGCTAGGATTATGGGCCTGAGCCACCTTGCCTGGCTTATTTAAAATTTTTTCCCCCTAAATTACCTAAGTAGCAAATGAAGTAAAATTTTGTTTCATTTTTGGTCCTTCAGTTCCTTGTGTTGTTGCTTTCCTTTGAACCCATACTCCTTATTGTTTTGCCATTCCCTTGGTTTTAATCCTATGTAGACTCATTTCATAGTGTCGTAGAACACCATTGCAGGAAGATTGGAATCCAACCTTCTGTTTTATAGATAGGGAAGCTGAAATACATATAGAATACCTGCACTAAAATTCACACATCTAGTGATGGGGGCAGAACTGAGACTCAGACCTTGACCTCCTAACTCAAGTTCTGTGTATTCTTTATGAAACCATGTAACTTCTCATCTCTTAGGACATTTTGCATTATTTGCTTTACATTATTTTTCATTTTGTGTGTTTATCCCTTCTCATATAGATTGAAAGCTTCTTGAGGGCAGGGGTACCTTGGTGACTTGCATCATAAATTATTTTAACAATTAAGGTCTATATGGAGTCTTCCTGTGTTTTTTAGATGTATTACCAGCAGTAACAAAAATAATGTCATCTCTGCATTTGAGTCCTATGACGCACTAGAAAGTGAACTGGATCCCTTACAGGTTTTACTGCTGGGATTTAGTTTGTTCGAATCTCTTGATAAAGAGAATGAATTTTTGGGGCCCTTGAACATAGATGAAAAACAGTGTAGTGATTTGGAGGAAATCTCTGGAGGGCTTATCACAATAACTAAATGTAATGATCTAGCAAAATGTTCTCTTTCTTTTTTTGAGTGTTAGAAAAGTAACACTTCACATTTTGCTACTGTTATCTTATTCACGTGTTAAGAATCAGCAGTACATCTGCCTGTTGAGCAAAATATTTGAAAAATCATTTGTTCTGTTTTGGTGAGTTAGAGAGCTTTAATATATTCTCCATTTTTTCCGCCTCTTAACTCTAAGGTTTCTGTTCATAGAAGCAGCATAGGTTGCCTTGCTATTTTTCTTATGTATTTGTGGTATTTTTCTTACATTTTAGTTTAATGCTGTGAGACAGCATGGAAAATTGTCAGGGTGAAATCTTTCTGGAGGGAATGAATGCTTACTCTTCTGGTCTGTTTTTCATCTATTTTTTGGTTGTTAATAATTGCTTGTTTTTATTGTTTAAACTATCAGCTAAAGTAAACTGTTGTTGAAACAGTGATTCTCTTCTTCCTTATTCCTGAAATTGTACTTAAGTTTTGCTGAATTGGATGTGAATATAGTATGAATGATTTTTGCTTTTGTTTAGGTGATCAACTGAATAAACAAAGCAGTGAGAGTATGTGGAAGTTCTGTAGGGAGTAGGATGCTTCTCCAAAGGCTTTTTTGTTTGTTTTGTTTTTAAGAATCGGTCTTCCAAAATTTTCGGCATATATTTTCAAATCATGTTGCTGTGTAGTTCAACTCAGATAACAGATGTAACCAAGAGTTTAATATGCCATGGACTTTTTAAGTATTCCAGCTATATTGCAGAAACATTTTATTAATTTTACAAAGCATTGGAAAATTTTCCTTGGAGATGCTTGATCATTTCTTGGTACTACATGTTCTTGAATAATATTTTTTATTTTTAGAAACATTCAGAATATTTAGTGTACAACCCCTCTGCATCTCAGTGGTACCCTGGGAAATCCAGTTACTTTTATTTTTGTTTCTTTTAATTTCTTATCTGTGTTATTAAAAGAGGCCTATAAGACCTTGTATGATTTGGCTTTTGCCTCTCCTGCTGTTATCCCTTCCCTCTTTGGGCCTTAAATAGCCAACCTCTCTCTCTTTTTTTTTTTTTTTTTTGCCTTAGAGCCTGTGAACATATTCTTCCTTCTGGGGCAGATGGCTTCTTTAGGTTGGTTGGTATTAAGTGTGGCTACTAGTAACAGACACCAGATAACAATTTTTCTCTCATACCAGAGAAATAGATCCAGGGTTGGCATGGCATTCATTTATTAAATTTATTTCCAGGGGTGTGTGTGTGTGTGCGTGCGCATTGTTATAAATAACTCTGAAATAAAGATCTTTGTGTATAAGGCTTTAAAATTTTTTCCTTTTGATTGAATTCCTGTTGTGGGATCCAGTTGAAAATCTCATTAATTTCTTTTTAAAAAATTTGTTTAGAGAAAGTATCTTTAAATTGTTTTTATTGCAAAGTGCACAAATTTAAATGTGTAGCTCAATGGATTTTTATAATTGTAGACATCCATATAGTCATCACCCAGATCAAGGCATAGAACATTTCCAGTGCTCTAGAAGTCTCTTTCGTGTCCCCTCCCAATCAGTATTCCCTACCCTCCCCAAAGTAATCACTATTCTGACCTTTATCACCATAAATTATTTTTGCCTGTTCTTAGACTTCATATAAATGGAATCATATGCTCTTGCGGATGGCTACTTTTGCTTAACATTGTGTTTGTGAAATTCATTGTGATGTTGGGTGCAACAGTACTTTGATGGTAATATTCCAATTAAAAAAAATTTTACCATTGATGTAAATTTTTATATTTGGTTTGTTTCCACTTTTAAGCCATTGTGAATAAAGCTGCTGTGAACATTCATTTGCAAATCTTTTAGTGGACATGGTTTATATGTACCTGGGTGTAAAATTGTGCTGTCCTTAGCAGTTTTTCAACCTGCTTGAACTAGCCCTGTGTAGCTGGTATATAGTTTTATGGAATTGTCCTCTTACCATAAAACTAGTGACTGCCTTTGTCTTTCTCCTGTGTTAAATCTTTTATTTTCTGTGAAAATCATGTGTTTTTGTTATTACTATTTTTTTTTTTTTGGTTTAACCTCTCTGTTTGATGGAGTATATCTAACACAGTAGATTCTTGTGAAAGGTTGATAACTTACATTAATGAAAACCTTTTTTTGGTTTTTCTACTTCATTTGGTTGGGTACCAGTTGTAGGTTGAAAATAATTTGCCTTCAGAATTCAAATTATTTGCTCCATTGTTTTCTAGCTTGTCATCCTTTTGAGAAGTCTGAAGACATTAGGATTCTTTATTGTAAAAATGTTTTTTGCCTTTGTTGAATTTTGTAGTTCTATATTCTGAAATTTCTTGAGAATGTGACTTGCTGTACATCTGTTTTTATTTTGTTTTCCTGGATATTCATTGTACCTTCTAAATCTGCAAAATTATGTTCATTAGTTCTGGGAAATTTTCTTGAATTATTATGTTGATGGTTATATTAGACTGCTAGGGCTGTCATAACAAAATACTACAGAGTGGGTTTCTTAAACAACAGAAATCTGTTTTCTCACAGTTCTGGAGCCTAGAGTTCAAGAATAAGGTGCCATTAGGTTTGTTTCTGATGAGTCTTCTCTTCCTGGCTTGTAGACAGCTGTCTTCTTGCTGTGTCTTCACATGGGTTTTCCGTGGAGAGAGATATGTCCTCTTTTTGGATTAGGGCCCCATCCTTA
>NW_012136080.1:13341923-13364077 GCF_000956105.1 Propithecus coquereli
TGCTCAGGCTGGTCTCGAACTCCTGAGCTCAAACAATCCGCCCACCTCGGCCTCCCAGAGTGCTAGGATTACAGGCGTGAGCCACCGCGCCTGGCCCCTCATTTAATCTTAATTACCTCCTTAAAGGCCTTATTTCCAAATACAGTTATATTGAGGGTTAAGACTTCAGCAAAAGAATTGGAGGAGGGGGGGACACAGTTCATAACAGTGGTTTTCTCCCATTTCTTTTGTTTATTTTTCCTTAAACTTCTGTCATTTGTTTGGATCTCTTAGATTAGTTTTCTAATTTTCTTTTTTTCTCCATTGTTCATTTCCTAGTCTGTTTGTTTTATTTTATTTGGGAGGTATCTTTTATTTTCTAAACCTTCTGTTGAGTTTTTTATTTTGGCTGTCAAGATTCTGATTTCCCAAGATCTCTTTTTTGTTCTGTTAAAAATTTGCCTTTGGCCAGATGCGGTGACTCTCCTAGCACTTTTGGAGGCTGAGGTGGGAGGATCGCTTGAGGTCAGGAGTTCAAGACCAGCCTGAGCAACATGACAAGACCTTGTCTCTACAAAAAACAGAAAAATTAGCCAGGCTTGGTGGTGTGCTCCTGTTGTTCCGGCTACTTGGGAGGCTGAGGCAGGAGGATCAGCTGAGCCTAGGAGTTTGAGGTTGCAGTGAGCAAGCTAGCCTGGGTGACAGAGTGAGACCCTGTCTCAAAAAAGAAACGAAAGAAAAAAAATTTCTTTATATAGCATTCTGTGCCATGGATGCAATATGTTCTCTAGTTTCTGAGGCTATAAAGGACTTTTAAAAACCTTTCACCTTTCAGATTGTTTCTTCTAAATTGGTTTTTCTCCATTTTTTTGGTCTCTTTTATGTCAGAAGCTTACTTAAGCTGTCAAATCCTTGGATGATCGATAGCTAAATTGATTGGGATTTATAGACTTTGAATGTCTTTGCATGGTGGTCCAGGTGAGCCATTTTTTTGAGAAAATCCTGATGTCTAGGAGGTATAACTCCTAGGTTAGGTTCAGGAGGGAAAACTCAATTGCCTGAGGGCTGAAGGGTAGCCACTGGTTGTTTTTTGTTTTGGTGAAAGACAGTGGACTGCTCATTCCCCTACTTTTGGTAGTGTATATAGATCTTTAATTATATCTGGTGGACCCCTAGTTCAGGGACTCTTTAAAATAAAATATCTGGAGTACTGAAAAAGTAAAAAAATAAAAAAATAAAAAAATAAATAACTGTGGGCTGCGGGGAAAAACAAGTAAAAAGAACATTATAAAAAAAAATTTTAAAAAGCAACCCTTTCAAGAGAATAAACTAACAGACTTGTGTTAGAGCGGAATAAATAGCCAACCACTGGGTGGGTAGATTTGGGAAACTCCCAAGAGTATAACTGCTTCTCAGAAAGCTTGCATCCAAGTCTTCTTATTAACTTCCTCTTCTTCCAGTTCAGGCAGCACCTGGTGCTGCTAGTTCCTGAATCTTTCAAGGATTCCAAGGTGTACATTGGGTTTTTCAATTTCTAGCATAGGCTTCACCTTTTTGGAATTCATTAAATGAGTTAGTTACCAGTTGTCCACCTTGTCTTTTAGCATCTGACATTTTGTTACTATTGTTTGCTTTTTTGGATATTTTGCCCTTGTGGGTTAATTTCTTTAAAAAAAAAAAAAACTTTATATAGCAAATCCACTATTTTAACGGGAAACACTCAGAAACTCTTATTTATAGTGCCCCAAGATAAGAATGGTTTTTACATTTTTAAAGGGTTGGGGAAAAAAGAGAATATGTAAGAGAGACTCTGTGGCCCACAAAGCCTAAAATATTTACTATCTGGTTCTTTAAAAAAAAAAATTTTTTTTGCCTATTTTGTCCTTTTTATAAAGCTCCAGATTTCCTTTAATAAACCTGTTTCTAGACTATTTCTGCCTTTATTCCTACAAAGAAGCTTCAGTTTACAATCCTGGAACTTCCTGAAGCTATTTAAGTTAGTCTAGGGCATATATGGAAGTTATAAGTAATAATTTGTAGGATATACTCCATCATCAGAGATGAGATACTTCTTTAATGTAAAATCTTACAAAGAGTAGGAAAAACAAAATGTTGAAGAAATAAATCATACGACAGCAAATATGTGTGTGTGTGTGTGTATATATATATATATATATATATATATATATATATATATGCATCGTTCTTTGTCTTGCCGTCTAAGTGCAGAACATAGGAGGCTCATATATTTTGAAGAACTGGAAAAGGAGCAGTTGTTGGCCTAAAAGAATAGGCCAAAATCATATTTTAAATGAGCCATTTTTATCAGCCCTCTTTATAGTTGGCAAATGATAGCTGGGGGAATAAATTGGCTCTAGGTAAGAAGCTGTTCAAGACAGTAATATACACACATATGTATGTGTGTCTGTATTTTTCACCCTGATATCAATCAGAAATGAGAGGGAGAATTAATGTGGTCCACATGTTATAGTAGGAGAAACAGGGATTACATTGTTATAGGAAATAAATTTACTTAAAAGTCCTGGCTCCCAGAAAGCTCAGTTATGTTTAGTTTTAATTGTATGAGCAGTCTCATCCAGGTTTCTTGTATAATCATTTCTTTCTTTCCCCTAAATGATATATCTTTATTATTTATCACTGTTATTTTCTAGACTTGTCTCTGCGAATATGCAAACTCATGCACACTTTTTAAACATAGGATCAATGCTACAGCTTGTTTTTCAACTTGGCTTCTGTGACCATCCTTCCATGTCTATATATATAAATCTAAAGGTTTTAGAGTCAGACAATTTAGGTTCTAGCATAGGGTCCATCACTTAGTATTTGTTTGGGCTTAGGTCTCGATAAGCCTCATTTTTTCTCATTTTTGATATAGGGTTAATACCCAATAAAAGGATTACTGTAAGGCTTCAGTGTAACCGTTGAGCAGTATTTGGTGTGCATCAAGAGCTTATTTGGATCTCCTCTCTCTAAGATCAATTTCTAGATGTTAAATAACTAGGTTCGAAGATATAGATGCTTAAAATGTTGCTAACTGTTGTCAAACTGGTACCTAGAAAAAAAATCAGTTTACACCTTTAACATGGTGTTTCTTAACTGTGCATTATTATTCTTCCTAATCTTTGCCAACCTAGTAGGCAAAAAATTGACAACTAAAAGAATTAGACAAATCCATAAGCATAATATGGGATATTTATACCTCTGAGTAATTAGTGGAACGATAAGGTAAAGTCAAAAGAATATAAACAATTTGAACAATATGAGTAACATATGAATCTAATTGACACACATTGAACATTTCACCCAACACCTGCAGAAAATGGAGATTTTTTTTCAAGTGCCTATGGAAATTTTTCCCAGATTGACCCATGCTGGACACTAAGAAAAATTGAAATAATCAATTCTAGAGTATGCTTTCTGACATGTTGGAATTAAGCCAGAAATCAATTACCAAAAAAAGAAAAAAAATTGTCACCTGTTTGAAAATTAAACAGTATAGTCCAGGGATTAGAGAAAAAATAACATTAAACTATTTTGAACTGAACAATGAAAATATGGTATAACTTAAGGGATACAGGTAAAACCTGCTTAGAGAAAAGTTTATAGCCTTAAAATCCATGTATTAAAAAGAATAAAAGCTGGAAGTGGCATATTCACTTCAACGCACATTCCATTGGTCAGAAATGAGTCCTTTGATCCCACCTAACTGTAGGGATGGCTGGGAAATGTATATAGCACTGTGCAAATGATGCACATATTAGTGAGTACTAGCAGTCTCTGTCTTTTATTTATTTATTTATGTATGTATGTATTGGTTTTTGGAGACAAGGGTCTTACCTGTTGCCCAGGCTGGTCTCAAACTCTTGGGCTCAAGCAATCTTCCCTTCTCACCTTCTCAGTAGCTGGGACTGCAAGCGTGTTTTACTGTGTCTGGCTCTCAACCTTTAGTGACTTCTTCTTATGTGTAGAATTAAATTGGCCTATGTCTCTTGTTCCAACTTTACATTGTACTACTACCTTATTCTCTAGCCACATTGTGAGGCTTTTTCCCTCTTAGCACCTGTGTGCTTTGCAGTTTCCTTGGCTTGGAGCACTCTACTTAAAATATTTACACGACTGCCTCCTCTTCATCCTTAAAGTGTCAGCTTAAATTCCATTTCTAACTAAAAGCTCTAGCTAAAGTAGCACTCCTATTCTCTGTCCTTTATGATAGCACTGTGTTTCTCTCTGTCAGTATCACAATTTATAATTATTTGAAAAAATGTTGTTTCTTCTGCTAGAAAGATGTCTGTCTTGCTCACTTTTGTATCCCTGCAGCATCCATCCAGTGCTTAGGATACACTAGTCATTCAGTAAATATGTTGTAGTAATGAATGAGTGTTATATAGAACAGACCGAAATTGAGAGAGTGAATTACAATCAAGGGTGCTTATGATATTAATAATTTCAGTGAGTTGGTGAATGCGTGGATTTTAGTGGTGTCAGTGTCAATGGAAGAGAAATGGATGAGAGATATTTCAAAGGAAAACCAACACAAATTGACATGTGACTTAAGGGGAGGCTGGGTGAATGGGAAGGTAGTGTTTTGTAATGAACAGATTGGTGAAGAGGATAGAAAAGCTGGGATTTTGGAGATAATGGTGAGTTGGGATTGATGGATATTAAGTTTGAGGTGATAGCAAGACATTCAAGTAGAAATGCTGAGGAACAATAACTGGGGTTAGAGAACACAATTGAAATTACAGATTTGGGAGTCAATTAGCCAGAGGTAATAAGATGAAACCATAAAAATGGATGAGTTATCTAGAGGGCATATACTGAGAAAAGCAGATGGCTGAAGGGGAGGAAAAAGAGCCAGAAATGGAAACCAGAAGTAGGGTGTGGGGGTGGGAGGAGAACCAATTTAATACAGGAAAGAGGGAAGGTTAGCTTGGCTACCTGTAATCTGTTTCTTGTGATATGTCTTTGACAGCTCTGAAATGTTACCTTCCATGAAGTAGTTAGAGATCAGAGGGTACCTTGGACTTTTTTCTTTGTATGAGAAAATGTAGCTTAATGAGAATGATAAGAATACATTTTCTTTTCTTTTTTTTTTGAGACAGAGTTTCACTCTGTTGCCTGAGCTAAAGTGCTGTGTCGTCAGCCTACCTCACAGCAACCTCCAACTCCTGGGCTCAAGCAATCATCCTGCCTCAGCCTCCCGAGTAGCTGAGATTACAGGCGTGTGCTACCACGCCTAGCTAGTTTTTTCTGTTTTTTTTTTTTTTTTAGTTGTCCAGCTAATTTCTTTCTATGTTTAGTAGAGACAGGGTCTCAGTCTTGCTGAGGCTGGTCTCAAACTCCTGACCTCAACCCATCCTCCTGCCTTGGCCTCCCAGAGTGCTAGGATTATAGGCATGAGCCACCATGCGTGGCAAACTTTGAGTTCTTGTCTTTTAGAGATATACACTTAAATGTTTATGGATGAAAATACTTATTTTTTAGAGGTATATAATGAAATATTTACAAACAAGAAGGTTTTGTTTCAAAATAATCCAGTGGGGAGGAGTAGATGAGAGAATATGGATAAAAACAAATAGCCATGAGTTGATGATTGTAGCAGGGTGATGGATTTAGGCTGTTTGCTCTCTTCTATAATGTGTGTTTGAAATTTTACATAATAGAAATTATAAAAGGAGGGAATTGGCTTTTTTTTTTTTTTTGAAACAGCGTCTCACTCTGTCACCTGGGCTAGAGTGCAATGGCGTCATTATAGCCCACTGCAACCCTTAAACTCCTGGGCTCAAGTGATCCCCTGCCTCAGCCTCCCAGGTAGCTGGTACTACAGGTGCACACCATGATGTCCAGCTGATTTTTCTATTTTTTGTAGAGAAGAGATCTCACTATGTTGCCTAGGCTGGTCTTGAAATCCTTGCCTCAGGCATTCTTCCCACCTGGGCCTCCCAAAATACTGGGATTACAGGCTTAAGCCACTGTGCCCGGCCAAACTTTTGAAGCCTCAGTTTCTTCAGTTATAAAATGGTGATATATTATTTACTTCATTAGGTTGCTGTGGTGATTAATAACATTGTATTATAAGTTCTTAGCATACTTGTTCTGTGTATTAAGTGTCCACTAAACATTTCTGAAGTGAAATACAGCGTGACATACATTTAGGCATCAAGGTTGAGGATTTTGTAGAGGGAGAAAAGGCTTCTGGGCTTGTTTTATCAACTTTTCTTAAGACTTATGTTCTTTTTAGAATGTTACAGTGGGTTAGAATTGATAACTTAAAAGCTTTCATAGAGCTAACATTAGTTTATTTTGACATGTTTTTAGTAGGAATTTTCTGATCTGAAAGTGTACAAAGTCATACCAATACAATAGTAGTTCATCTGTTTGTGCTTCTTAACCACATCCTTTTACTGAATCTTATTCCGGAAGCATTTATAACACAGATGTCCTTTAGAAAGGCATTGCCCTTTAAAGTAGTTTGAGAGTAAATTTTTATTTAACATTAAAATGAAATGAGGGAATATTTAAAATGGAAGCACAGCTTAATCAAATTGTATTACCACCAACTTCTTAGAGCACCTGACAATTTTTTTGGTAGTAAAACTTGGATGTGGATAGTATACAGTTGTCCCTTGGTATCTAGATTACTTCTAATACCTAATAACATTGTAAATGGTATGTAAGTAGTTGTTTACTATATAGTTTAGGCTCCAGGAATAATGACAAGGGAAAAAGTCTGTGCATGTTCAGTACAGACACTTTTTTTTCCTGAATATTTTCGATCCTTGGTTGGTTGAATCCATGAATGTGGAACCCATGGATACAGAGGGCTAACTGTACTGAGAAGTTCCAGTTGCAGTCCATAGATGTCATACGATTTTGTCTCCAGGTAAATAAGAGAGCCAGTAACACAAGGGAAGGAGCTTGCATATCTTTCTTGCGTATCTTTTCATTCTCGTCTTTTTAAAGTTTGTTCATTTTTTTGTTTAGGGAACATTGAGTTAGCTGGGCAGAGTTTGGAACTGTCCTATAGCTTTGCAATCAGTCATTTTTTTTTTTTATCTTTTTATTTTATTTTACACTTTTGGAGATGAGGTCTCACTATATTGCCTAAGCTGGAATGCAGGGCAGTGGCTATTCACAGGCACGATCACTGCTCTCTGTAGCCTGGCCTCAAGCAATCCTCCCACCTCAGCCTCCTGGAACTATAGGTGGGTGCCACTGTGCCTGCCTTTTTTTTTCCTGTCTTAACATAAAATGGAAAAAGGTAAGTTATTGTTGCTTTTCTCCTGATCAATAGCAATCTAAGTAAGAATAGTAGTTTAGAATAGAGGGTAGATAAGAAGGCAGGAAGGCGAGGAAGGAAGTGTTTAAAAATGAAGGAAGGGAAGAGATGAGGAAGTTGAGAGAGAATTGGTGAGAAGAGCTGTCTAAAGTTTATCTTTCCCTTTGCTTCAAGTATGAACTTGGCACTGAGTAGTTGAAAATTGCTTTGCCAGTAGCATATCATTGGTGACTTTTAGATTATTTGCTACCTAGAACAGACATAAATTCTTTAACATAAAATTCTGACACAACTGTCATTGAATTTGTATTTCCATACAGTTAGTGGCAGAATTTTTAACATTAGGTAGGAGGATAGACAGGGAAGGACAACTGTGTAGCAGGCATGGTACTAATAATATGTTTTACATATTATTTATCCTCACAGCAGCCCTGTAGGTAGATGTTACCAAAGCACAGAGAGGTTATATAA
Source organism: Propithecus coquereli (assembly GCF_000956105.1). NCBI lineage: Eukaryota > Metazoa > Chordata > Mammalia > Primates > Indriidae > Propithecus > Propithecus coquereli. The sequence goes on from NW_012136080.1 coordinate 13,349,674, forward strand.
CTCATTCAATGTCACACAGATAGTAAATGACAGAGCGAGAATTCAAATGGTAGTGTTTCTGTTCTCCTCTAGTTATCTTTTATTCATCCCCGTGTTTCATTTTATAATTCCATTCGGTCATTAGTCTTGTTTGCTTAAAAAAAAAACTTTATTGAGATATAATTCACATACCATATAGTTCATCTGTTTATATAATTCAGTGGCTTTTAGTATATTAACAGGGTTGTCCAGCCTTCACCACAATATTAGAATGTTTTATCACTCCAAAAAGAGACCCCATACCCATTAGTTGTCACCCACAACCTACCTTCCCCCAGTCCTAGTCCACCACTAATCTACTTTTTGTCTCTATAGATTTGCTCATTCTGGGCATTTCATATAAAGGGAATCATACAGTATGTGGTCTTTTGTGACTGCTGTCTTTTACTTACCTTGCTGTCTGTGAAGGTTCTTTTGGGTTATAGCAAATATCAGTACTTCATTCCTTTTTATTGCTAAATAATATTCCATTGTACAAATATACTACATTTTATCTATCCATTCTTCAATTTCTGGGCATTTGGACGGTTTCTCTCTTTGGGCTATTATGAATACTGCTACTGTTAACATTCATGTACATGGTTTTGTTAAATTATTGTGGTAAGATATACATAACATAAAACTTATCATTTTAACCTTTTTTTTTGGAGACAGGGTCTTGCTCTGTCACCCAGGCTGGAGTGCAGTGGTGTGATCATAGCTTACTGTAACCTCAAACTCCTGGGCTCAAGCAATTCTCCTGCCTCAGCCTCCCTGGGACTACAGGCGCATGCCACCATGCCCAGCCAATTAAAAAAAATTTTTTTTGTAGAGACAGGGTTTTGCTATGTTACCCAGGCTGGTCTTGAACTCCTGGCCTCAAAGGATCCTCCTGCCTTGGCCTCTCAGAGTGCCAGGATTACAGCCCATTTTAATTACTTTTAAGTATACAGTTCAGTATCGTTAAGTACCTTCACATTGTTGTGCAACCATTACCATCATCTAGAACATTTTCATTTTTGCCACTTGAAACTCTGTACCCATTAAACACCAATTCCCAAGTCTCCCATCCTCCTAGGCCCTGACAACCACCATTCAACTTTCGTCTCTATGAATTTGACTACTCTAGCAACCTCATATAAGTTAAATCATACAGTATTTTGTCCTTTTGTTCCTGGCTTGTTTCATTTAGCATGTCTTCAAGGTTTATCCATGTTGTAGCATGAAGCATTTTTTTTTTTTTAAGGCTGATAATTCCATTGAATCTGTATACCACATTTTGTTTAGTCATTTAACTGATGACGGACACTTTGGTTACTTCCACCTTTTGCCTATTGTGAATAATCCTGTTATCAACATGGGTGTAGAAAGATCTGTTTGAGGCCCCGCTTTTCCTACTTTTGGCTATATACCCAGAAGTGAAATTGCTGGATCATATGGTAATTGTTTTTAATTTTGTGAGGAACTGCTGTATGTTTTCTACAGTGGCTATACCATCTTATATTCCCACCGGCAAAGCACAAGGTTCTGATTTTGCCACCAACATTTGTTATTTTCTGGTTTTTTTTGTTGATGATAGCCTTCTGAATGGGTGTGAAGTAGTAGTATTTCATTGCGGTTTTGATTTGCATTTCCCTGAGGGCTACTGATATTGGAGCATCTTTTCATGTGTTTATTGGCCATTTGTGTATGTTCTTTGAAGAAATGTCTGTTTAAGTCCTTTGCCCATTTTTTATTGGATTGTTTGACTTTTGTTGTTGAGTTCTAAGAGTTCTTTATATATTTTGAATATCAATCCCTTATCAGATATGATTTCCAAATATTTTCTCCCTTTCTGTGGGTTACCTTTTCACTCTGTTAATGAACAAAATTTTGATACACATAAGATTTTTAAAAGATTTTAATTTTGATTAAGTCCAACTTACCTATTTTTTTGTTGTTGCTTTTGGTATCTTGGATTATCTGGGTGGGACCAGTCTAATTACAGGTTTCCTTATGAGAAGGAGTCAGGAATGTCAGACTAAGAAAGAGATTTGATGATGAAAGCAGAAGTCTTGATGTGGCCAGGAGCTAAGTAAGGAATACAAGCAGCTTCTAAGACCTGGAAAAGTCAAGGAGACAGAAGATGCTTCTCCTAAAGGAATGCAGGCTTCAATTGTAGCTCTGTAAGACCTGTTTCAGATTGTAAGATAACAAATTTGTGGGGTGTTTTTAAAAATTATTGTAGGTACGTAATACTGGTATATATAGGGTACATGTGATGTTTTGATACAGGCATACAATGTGAATTAATCAAATCAGAGTAATTGGGGTATCTATCACCTCAGGCATTTAACTTCTCTTTCTGTTAGGAACATTTCAACTCCACTCTTGTAGTTATTTTAAAGTATACCCTAACTTACTGTTGATTATAGTCACTTTGTGCTGTCAAATATTGCTAATTCTATCTAACTATATTTTTGTACCCATTAACCTTCCCTACTTTATCCCTCTCTCCCTGCTACCTTTCCCATCCTTCCCTCCCTCTAGAGTGTAACCATCATTCTTCTGTCTCTGTGAGATAAATTGTTTTTAATATTTAGCTCCCATGTATGAGTGAGAACACACAAGATTTGTCTTTCTGTGCTTGACTTACCTCACTTAACATAACGTTCTCCAGTTGCATCCATGTTGTTGCAAATGGCAGGATTTCATTCTTTTTTTGTGGCTATATTATATCCCATTGTGTACATGTACCACAGTTTCTTTATCTATTCATCTGTTGAGGGACACTTAGGTTGATTTCATACCTTGGCTATTGTGAATAGTGCTGCAATAAAAATAAACATGGGAGTGCAGTTATCTTTTTGATATACAGATTTCCTTTCTTTTGTGTATATACCTAGCAGTGGGATTGCTGGAACATATAGTAGTTCTCTTTTTAGTTTTTTGAGGAAACTACATACTCTTCTCCATAGTGGTTGCATGAATTTGCATTCTTACCAGCAGTGTCAAGGGTTCTTCTTTCTCCACATCCCTGTAGCATTCGTCATTGCCTATCTTTTTTATAAAAGCCATTTTAACTGGGTGAGATGATATCTCATTGTAGTTTCGATTTGCACTTCTCTGATGACTAATGATGTTGAGCATTTTCTCATATACCTGTTGGCTATTTGTGTGTCTTTTGAGAAATGTCTATTCAGATCCTTTGCTCATTTTTTAATTGGATTTGTGATTTTTTTTCCTATAGAGTTGGAGTTCCTTATATATTCTAGTTATTAATCCCTTCTCAGACAGGTAGTTTGCAGATATTTTCTCCCATTCTGTGGGTTGTCTCTTCCCTTTGCTGATTGTTTCCTTTGCTTTGCAGAAGCTTTTTAGCTTTATGTGATCCCATTTGTCCAATTTTGCTTTGGTTGCCTGTGTTTCGGGGGTATTACTCAAGAAGTCTTTGCCCAGACCAATGTCCTGGAGAATTTCCCCAACGTTTTCTTTTAGTAGTTTCATAGTTTCTGGTCTTAGATTTAAGTTTTTAACGCATTTGATTTGATTTTTGTGTATGGCGAGAGAGAGGGTCTCGTTTCATATGGATATGGATATCCAGTTTTCCCAGCACTATTTATTGAAGAAACTGTCCTTTCACCACTGTATGTTCTTGGCACCTTTGTCAAAGATAAGTTCACTAGAGATGTGGGGATTTATTTCTGGGTTCTTTATTCTCTTCCGTTGGTCCGTGTGTCTGTTTTTATGCCAGTACCATGCTGTTTTAGTTACTACAGCTCTGTAGTATAATTTGAAGTCAGGTAATGTGATTCCTCCAGTTTTGTTCCTTTTGTTCAGGATGACTTGGCTATTCTGGGTCTTTTTGTGGTTCCATATAAATTTTAGGATTATTTTTTCTATTTCTGTGAAGAGTGTCATTGGTATTTTGATGGGGATTGCATTGAATTGTAGCTTGGTAGTATGGACATTTTATTATAACAATATCGATTCTTCCCATTAGCACGGAATATCTTTCTACTTTTTTGTCTCTTTCAACTTCTTTGTCAGTGTTTTATAGTTTCTGTATCTGTTGTAGGTTTTTTGACTTGAGGTTACCATGAAACTTGCTAAAAACATTTTATAACTAATTATTTTACACATATGACAACTGTGCTTACAAATGAACAAATAAGCAAAGAGAAATCTAACAGAAATTCTGCCCTTTAATCCCATCCCCTCTGCTTTTTAACTTTGTCGTTTCCATCAATATCGTTTTATAATATCTATCAAAAAGTTGTTATTTTTGATAGGTTTGTTTTTTAGTTTTCCTACTCAAGATATAAGTGGTTTATACACTGCAAATATAGCAATAGACTATTCTGTATTTGTGTCCTTACTGTTACCAGTGAGTTGTATACCTTCAGAAGATTTCTTAATTGTTCATTAATGTCCTTTTCTTTCAAATTGAAGAACTCGTTCTTTTAGCATTTTTTGTAGGACAGGTCTGGTGTTGATGAAATCACTTAGCTTTTGTTTGTCCGGGAAAGTCTTTATTTTTCCTTCAGGAAAAAGGATATTTGAAGGATATTTTTGCAGGATGTAATATTCTAGGGTTAAGTTTTTTTCCTTCAGCACTTTGAATATATCATGCCATTCTCTCTTGCCCTGTAAAGTTTCCACTGAGAAGTCTACTGCCAGATGTATCGGAGCTCCTTTATATATTATTTTTATTTTTTTCTTGTTTCCCTTAGTACCTTTTCTTTATCTGTGACCTTTGGGAGCTTGACTATTAAATACCTTGAGGTAGCCTCATTTGGGTTAAATCTGCTTGGTGTTCTATGGCCTTCTTGTACCTGCATATTAATATTTTTTCTACGTTTAGAAAGTTCTCTTTTATTATTTTTTTGAATAAACTTTCTACCCCAATCTCTCTCTCCCTTTTCTTTAAGGCCAATAACTCTTAGATTTGCTCTTTTGAGGCTATTTTCTAGATCTTACAGGCATGCTTCATTCTTATTCTTTCTTGTATTTTAGCTGTGTATTTTCAAATAGCCTGTCATCAAGCTTGCTAATTCTCTCTTTGGCTTGGTTAATTCCGCTGTTGTGAGACTCTTAATGCATTCGTCAATTTGTCAGTTGAATACTTAAGCTCTAGAATTTCTGCTTGATTTTTTTTTTTTTAATTATTTCAATCTCTTTGTTGTATTTCTCTGATAGGCTTCTGAATTCCTTCTCTGTGTTGTCCTGAAGTTCGTTGAGCTTCTTTAGGACAGCTATTTTGAATTCTTTGTTTGAAAGGTCACCTGTTACTATCACTCTGGGATTGGTCACTGGTACCTCATTTAGTTTTTGGTGAGGTCATGTCTTCCTGGATGTTCTTCTTGTGGATGTTCATCAATGAGCTTTGAAGAGTTAGGTTTTTATTTTAATCTTCACAGTCTGGGCTTATTTGAATCCATCCTTCTTGAGAAGGCTTTCCAGATACTCAAATGGAATTGAGTGTTGTGGTCTAAATCTCTGATCACTGCAGCTATATCAGCACTGGTGCCCCAAGCCCAGTAACGCTATGACTCTTGCAGGCTCCTGGTGGTACTGTCTTGGTGAGCTTGGGTAAGATAACAAGACAATTCCCTGGATTACCGGGCAAAGCCTCTCACTCTCTTCCCTCACTCTCTGTGCTGGGCTGCTGGAGTTAGGGGAGGAGTGACGTGGGCACTCCCTGTGGCCATCAGTGCCAGGACACCTGAAGCCAGCCCAGTCTCAACCAAAGCCAGTGTTAACTGTTGCCTGATTATATCTGATGTTTATTCAGAGCCCAAGGGCTCTTTAGTCACAGGTGGTGAATCCTGCCAGGACTAGGTCCTTCCCTTCAAGGCAGCATGTTTGCTTCTGGCCCAGGGTGGGTCCATAAATGCTGTTCATGAACTAAGGCCTGGACTCAGGGGCCTCAGGAGTCTGCTTGGTGCTTTACTTTACTGTGGGTGAGCCGGTACCCAAACTGCAAATTCACTTTCCCTCTCTGGGACACACAGATTCTCTCTCCTTTTGGTGCGTTGGCGCTGCACAGCCTGGGGGGGCCTGGGGAGGGGTGGCATAGCCAATGCAAGACTGTCTTTTCTACCCTCTTCAGTGCCTCTTTCCTTGAGATAATGTACTGTATCCTGAAAGAGCAGCAGGATAATTTCTTATTTGAGTTTTTAATGCACCACTTCGTCATTTTGTTAGTCTGGCAGTTTCCGAGTGATGTGATATGTGATAGGACCAGTGGGTGCCATGGCCACATGCTTGATGTTATATCTCCTTCACCATTAAATGTGTCCTTTGGTTCGAGGTGATGGTAAGATAAATCTCATACTGGTAAAACAGACATTTTGAAGCCATTGAGTGTACTGTAAGTGTTGAGAGATAACTCTGGGCAAGCAGGTCAAACTCATTTTTAGAATAAGTGTAAATTTTGCTTTCCCCAGAATGCAAAGGTCCATCTCCATCACGCCACTTGCTCAGCTCTATGTCTTAATGAGTTGTGCTTTGCATTCTGCAGTGATACTAATTTTTTTAAAATTTTAGGGCACTATATTATATTTTTCAAAAATAAGTTGATGTTTCTGATAACAGGGTATCTGATCAACAAAAGTTTTAAATTTTAACATAGTCAACTATATGATTCCGTTTATATGGAATTCAAGAAAAGGCAAACTATAGTGACAGAAAGCCCGTAAGTACTTGTTAAAGGGGAAGAAGATTGACTGTAAGGGGGCACAAAGGAACTTTTACGGGTGATGGAAGTATTTTAGATCTTTTTTTTTTTTTTTTTTTGAGACAGAGTCTCACTGTGTTGCCCGGGCTAGAGTGCCGTGGCGTCATCCTAGCTCACAGCAACCTCAAACTCCTGGGCTCAAGCGATCCTCCTGCCTCAGCCTCCCGAGTAGCTGGGACTACAGGCGTGCGCCACCATGCCCGGCTAATTTTTTCTATATATTTTTAGTTGGCCGATTAATTTATTTTCTATTTTAGTAGAGACGGGGTCTCGCTCTTGCTCAGGCTGATTTCGAACTCCTGAGCTCAAACAATCCGCCCACCTCGGCCTCCCAGAGAGCTAGGATTACAGGCATGAGCCACCGCGCCCAGCCAGTATTTTAGGTCTTGATTGTGGTGTGGGTAACACAATTGTATACATTTGTCAAAACTCAATAAATTAATTTTGCATGTGAATTACATCTCAAAGCTGATTTTAAAAAAGGAGTTAACGTACTCATTTATCAGTCTTTTCCATGTTATTTTTTCCTTTGTGGTTTATGCTTTTTGATTTTTAAGTTTGAGAAATTCTTCCCTATGTTGGGATTTTTTTTTCCTGATTTTCCATTTCATTAATTTCTGTTCTTTGTTTCCCTTATTGTCTTGAAATAAGGTATAATAAGCCACACAGATACTGAAGAGACAGTCATGAAGGAAAAGTTGTGAGTCATTGTTACTTAGAAACAGGAGGCAGGTATGTCATGTCATGCAGGGCCACATAGGGAAGCACCAAGATCGAGGCAGGAGGCTGGAGGAGGAAATCATGGTCCAGATTCTTTATTGTGATTTTTATGGAAAGGAATGGGCAAGGCAGGGTAGGCAAGCTTGAATAAGTTTAGGATTGAATAGTTTGAATAATTTTAGTGAGTTCTGGGATATAGGGATGGTCCCTATTGTGTGGTACCTGGCTCTGGGATGATTTAGGGCAGGAGGAGTATTGCCTTGGTGCATGAGTTATTTAAAGGAGATGGCTGTGGGGATATTGGGCTCTCCATTGGTTGATTGCATATCACAGGCCAATTGTTTGCTATCTTTAGTAATTAAGCCTGAGAGGGGGGGTCCCTCTCAGGTCCATAGGGTCCCAAGATGTCAAAGCATCATAAAATATAGAAAATAAAAAACATAATTAATGTACTTATGCTTTCTTTAGGGTTAGTCTTTTTTTCCCCCAGTTTCTTGATTGAAAATATGTTGAGCATATTCCATCTTATTGTCTTGTTACAAGAGCATTAAGGCTGTAATTTTAGCTGAGCTCTACATTTTCATAGCATCGTACTTTTGTCATTCAGTTCTTATTTTTATAGTTTTTATTATGACTTTCAAACTTATTTAGGAGTCTATTTTTAAATTTCCAAACATTTAAAAAATGTTTTGTTGGTGATTTCAACATTATCTTGTGGTCAGAGAATGTGGAAGTATAAGTTCCTTGAAACTTTTTTTTGTTTTCCTTTGTGATTTTAATATATGATCAGTTTGTGAAAATGTTCCATGTACACTTGAAAATAATTTTTTTTTGTTTGGAGGGTTCTCTATATAATTGTTGGATCAAACTTATTAATGAATTTTGTGGCTCAAGTCTTCTATATCCTTACTGATGTTTTGACTTTCTGATATGTGAGTTTCTAATGTAAGTAAATTAGAGGCTCATGCAGTGGTTGAAGATTAATTTTTTTTAGAATTTTTTAGAAATAATTTTAAAATTATTTATTTTGAGAGGTATGTATAAGGTTTTGATATGTTTTCTTAGTTTATTCTTTTATTACTATGTATATATCATTCCTCTCCATTCCTAGTAGTGTTGCCTTAAAATTGTTTTATCTGATGTTAAAATTGCTACAACCTTTTCTTTTAGTGTGTACCAAAATATTTTTTCATTCATTTTTCATTTTTATTCATTTCATCCTTTTTCTGTGAGTGTTTTAGTTGACTCTTATAAGCAGGTTTAGTTGAATTTTGTGTGTATACATATATATATTTATCTAATCTTGATAACCTGTTATAAACGAACTAAATTCATTTAAATCTATTTTTTTTTTTTGAGACAGAGTCTTGCTCTGTTGCCCAGGCTTTAGTGTAGTGGTGTCATCATAGCTCACTGCAAACTCAAAGCCCTGGGCTCAAGCAATCCTTCTGCCTCAGCCTCCCAAGTAGCTGGGACAAGGGGTGCATGCCACCAAGCTGAGGTTAATTTTTCTCTTTTCTGTAGAAAAGGGGTATTGCTGTTGCTCAGGCTGATCTCAAACTCCTGACCTGAAGTCATCCTCCTGCTTCGGCTTCCCAAAGTGCTAGGATTACAGGTGTGAGCAACCATACCTGGCTCATTTACATCTATTTTGATTGTGATATATATAGATTTATTTTTGTCCTCTTGTTTATTACCTTTACCATACTTTTTCTTTGCTTCTTCCCTGCTTTTTTTTTCTAATTTTTGATACATAATATTTTACACATTTGTGATATTTTATTACATGCATAGAATGTATAATGATCAAGTCAGGGTATTTGGAGTATCCATCACCTTGAGTGTTTATCATTTCTATGTGTTGGGAAGATTCCAAGTCCTCTCTTCTAGCTGCTTGGAAATACATAATGCATTGCTGCTGACTGTAGTCACCCTACTTTGCTATTGAACATTAGAACTTATACTTTCTGTCTGATTATATGTGTGTATCTATTGACTAAACCCTCTTCACACCTTTTCCAGCCTCTAGTAACTATCATTCTTCTCTCTACCTCCATGAGATCAACTTTTTTGGCTGCCACATATGAGTGAGAGCATGTGATATTTGTCTTTATGTGCCCAGCTTATTTCATTTAACATAATGTTAAATGTTCCATCCGTGTTGCTGCAAATGACATGATTTCATTCTTTTTTATGGCCGAGTAGTATTCCATGTATATATATGCCACATTTTATCTTTTCCTCCGTTGATGGATACTGAGGTCGATTTCATATCTTTGTTGCTGTGATAAACATTCAAGTGCAGGTATCCCCTTGAAGTGTTTTCCTTGTTTTCTTCAAGTAATTTTATAGTTTGGGGTCTTATGTTTAAGCCTTTAATCCATCTTGAGTTGATTTTTATATATAGTGAGAGGGGTCCAGTTTCATTCTTCTGCATGTGGATATCCAATTTTCCGAACACCATTTATTAAAGAAAATGTCCTTTTCCCAATGTATTTTCTTGACACCATTGTCAAAAATTAGTTTGTAGTAAATATTAGGTCATTAAATATGAAATGTCTCATTTCCTTAAGTTTGACAGTTGGTATCTCTGACATTTCACTTTGACATTTCTTGTTATGTTATTATTGTGAAAGGTACATCCTCAGTCTTGCAAAAGCACATTGTGGCTTGTGATTATCTTTCAAAATTTTTTTTTTTTGGAGCAGTTTTTGTGAAACCATGAATAAGTCAAAAATTCATGTTATTTTCAAATATGATTTGCTTTGTGGAACCAATGCAGTGCAGACAGCTCAAAATATCAATGAAGTGTTTGGGAAGAATGTGGCTAATGAATACACAGTTCCTTGATGGTTTGAGAACTGTTCTGGTGACTGTAATCTTGCAAGTGAGCCATATAGGTGACCTGAGACCAAGGTGGATAACCTTGGTGAAAGCTATAGTGGAAGCTTTAGGTTTTTTTTGATGTTACTATTCCAACAATATTGGACCATTGGAAACAAATCAGCAAGGTAAAAAGGTAAAGAAGAAATCATCTCGAAACTTGCCTTTCTTTGCCGTCACGACATAAAGGTGAACCATTTCTACATTGTGTTGTTACAGTGAAAATGGATGCTTTTTGACAGTTCCAAGTGTTCGGCACAATGGTTGGATAAAGATGAAGGGCCGAAACACAGTCCAGAACTGAATATTCATCAGAAAAAACTAATGGTGTCTGTTTGATGGTGCAACCAGTTGGATGACATCATGAGGATGCTTGCAATGAAGCAGCTGAGATTGGTCAATAGAGACAGGCCAATCCTCTTGCCAGTACCACATGTGGCAAAACACAACACTGCTCAAAGTATAGAGGCTGGACTTGGAAACTCTCTGTCATCTACTGTATTCACCAGACCTTGCACCAACTGACTACCACTTCTTCCAGGCTTTGGACCACTTCTTGTAAGGAAAAATATTCAATTTTCTACAAGCTGTGGAAAACGCCTGTCACGATTTCATTGTCATTCACTCTTCAGGCTTCTTGGCTGTTGGCATAAACAAGCTACCGTTAAGATGGCAAAACTGTGTTGATAGTTTAGGCACATACTTTGATTAATCGTACTGCTTCTTATTTGAGATATAATAAACTGCACTTTCGATTCAAAATCGGACATTTCATATTTGATGATGTAATACGATTTTTGTATCCTACAACTTTACTGAATTTGTGTATCAGAGCTAAGAGTTTTTGGTGGGAGTCTTTAGGTTTTTCTAGATATTAAAGATGATATCATGAGTAAAGAGGGAAAATTGAAACTTCTCTTTTCCAATTTGGATGCCTCGTATTTCTTTTTCTTGATTGATTGCTCTGGCTTGGACTTCCAGTACTGTATCGAACAGGAGTGCTGAAAGTGGACATCTTTGTCTTGTTCCAGTTCCTAGAGGAAAGGCTTTCAAATTTTCCCCATTCAGTATGATGTTATTTGTGGGTTTGTCTTTTATGGCCTTTACTATGTTGAGGTATGTTCCTTCTGTGCCTAGTTTGTTGAGAATTTTTATCATGAAGCAATGTTGAATTTTATCAAATGCTTTTTCTGCATCTATTGAGATGATTGTGTGGTTTTTGTCCTTCATTCTGTTGATATGATGTATCATGTTTATGGATTTGCATTAAATTATCCTTGCATCCGTGGAATAAGTCCCCCTTGATTATGGTGTATTATTTTTTGATGTGCTGTTGGATTTGGTTTGCTAGTATTTTGTTGAGGATTTTTGTGTCCGTATTCATCAGAGATGTTGGCCTGTACTTTTCTTTTTTTGTTGTGCCCTTGTTGGGTTTTGGTATCAGGTAATGTGGGCCTCATAGAATGAGTTATGGAGAATTCTCTCCTTTTCCAGTTTTTGGAGTAGTTTGAGGAGAATAGGTGTTAGTTCTTCTTTGAATGTTTGGTATAATTTGGCAGTGAATGACCAAAGCCATTTGGTCCTGGACTTTTCTTTGTCGGGTGACTTTTTATTACTGATTCGGTCTCATTACTCCTTATCGATCTGTTCAGGTTTTTTATTTCTCGTGATTCAATCTTGGTAGGCTGTATGTATCAAGGAATTTATCCATTTCCTCTAGGTTTTCTGGTTTGTTAGTGTATAGTTGTTCATTATAGTCTCGGATGTACATTTCAGGTCCAGGCACCTGTTAAAAAAAAAAAGTCTCTGATGATCTTTTGAATTCTGGGGTATCAGTTGTAGTGTCTCCTTTTTCATTTTTCATTTTGTCTGTTGGGGTTTTTTCTCTTTTTCTTGGTTAGTCTGGCAAGTAGTTTCTTGATTTTGTTTGTCTTTTCAAGGAATCACCTTGTCGTTTTATTGCTCTTTTGTAACTTTTTTGTTTTTTAAGAGATAGGGTCTTTCTCTTACCCTGGCTGGTGTGTACTGGCAGCATCATAGCTCACTGCAGCCTCAAACTCCTGAGCTGAAGCAATCCTTCCATCTTAGGCTCCAGAGTAGCTAGGACTACAGGTGCGCACCATCGTGGCTAACTTAGTTTGTAGAAAATTTTTTGTAGAAATGGGTTCTTGCTACGTTGCTTGAGCTGGTCTCGAACTCGTGGCCTCCAGTTATCCTCCCACCTCAGCCTCCCAAAGTGCTGGGATTACAAGTGTGAACCACTGTGCCCAATCCATAATTTTTAAAAATGTATTTCATTTAGTTCTAGTCTGATCTTTATTTCTTTTCTTCTGCTAATTTTAGGTTTGTGTAGCCTTTATTCCTTTCTTTCTTTCATTGTTTATCATTGTGGCTTGGTAGTTTTCTGTAGTGGTAACATTTGATTGTTTTCTCTTGTGTATGTTCTTGCTCTATAGAAATAAAAAATAGGTAAGTGCACTATTTTTATATTTCTGTGTTTTTACGATGGTATATATTGTTCTTTTGCTTCTGGTATAGGACTCCCTTAAGCATTTCTTGTAGGGCTGGTCTAGTGGTGGTGAATTTTCTCAGCTTTTGCTTGTCTAGGAAAGACTATTTCTCCTTCATTTATGAAGAATAACTTTGGTGGCTATAGTATCCTCAGCCAGCAGATTTTTTCCGCCCCTAGCACTTTGAATGTATCATCCTATTCTCTCTTGGCCTATAAAGTTTCTGCTGAGAAGTATGCTGTTAGTCTGATGGGTGTTCCTTTATAAGTGACTGAATGCTTTTCTCTTGCTGATTTTGTAATTCTCTCTTCGTCTTTTGACAGTTTGACTATAATGTGTTTTGAAGAAGACCTTTTTGAGTTGTATTTATCCAGGTATCTCTGAGCCTCCTATATCTGTATGTCTAAATCTCTTGCTAGACTTGGGAGATTTTCATCTATTATTTCCTTTAATAAGTTTTTGAACCGTCTCTGGAGCAATGCCTTTGTGTGGTCTCCAGGCAGCGCCATATGTTAATCTCACGACCTGTGAAGGTCAAGGGGCTCTCCTGTGGCTAGGATTATATGAGTCTATGGTAGGAATGTGAACTGCTTGTGCTGGATGTCTGTTTCTTATCCTTCCTCTTGTCAGGGAGCCTCTCTGGACCCCCAGCTGATCCTGGCTGAGCAGACTGCCTTGCTTCCCTATCCTTTTTTTGCTTTTAGTGCTTCCCATCACTTCTCTGTTGAATTCTAGTGTTCTCTCTTAGATCTACTTAAAGTGTGATTATCTACTTGTTATTTTGGTTCCTCTCCATGGAAGAGATGAGTACGAGATGCATCTAGCCAGCCACCTTGAAGCCCGCCCTTCCCTTTTTCTTTTTTTTATGAATCTATAGTTGAAGAGTGTCTATAACTCAATCTGTAACAAAGTAGGAACATAGAATCTTCACTATTGTACTTATTCCTACAGGTATTATATCCTTCGTTATGTGGCATCATTCTCACTCCTCAGATCTTTGTGTGCCTGATACGCTGGAAACTGATGATACTGTAATATATATATATATATATATATATATATATATATATATATATAGAGAGAGAGAGAGAGAGAGAGAGAGAGAGAATCCTTAATCAAACATTTTATAATTTATTCTCTTCTGGAATATTGTTTCTATCTCAGTAGTAATGGTGTTCCTGAAAGTCCAGCACTTCAGAGTAGAATTGAAAATGTTTACCATTCAAAAGTACTCCAAATGAAAATATAGTAAAAAAAATTATAGTAGTAATGATAAACAAGTTTCAGAATAGAAAAGCATGTGATTCTTTATATTAGCAAAACAGTCTGTTTACAAAGGGCATGGATGTCCTACAAAACATTATGACTTTTGTCATATTAACATTCCTTGACCAATATCTGCAGGGATCCATATAGTTTTTTTTTTTTTATTTTTTATTTTTTATTTTTTATTTCAGCATTGATGTAATACGATTTTTGTATCCTACAACTTTACTGAATTTGTGTATCAGAGCTAAGAGTTTTTGGTGGGAGTCTTTAGGTTTTTCTAGATATT
>NW_012136080.1:13364457-13411999 GCF_000956105.1 Propithecus coquereli
TATGTTTTTAAGATTAGTTTTTAAAAATATTAGAATGGATATTGCATGCCTTCTCTAAATAAAAAGTAACATGGAGTTTTAAAAGATAATGCTTTGCTCAAAAATGAACTAAATTTATCTGTGGAAATAGTGGACTTAGAAGTATAGCTTAGGAGGTGGTGCTTAATAAGAGGTATTTGGGTTGTGGAGGCACTGCCCTTCTGAATGGATTAATGCCATTATTGCAGGAGTGGTTTCATCCCTCCCTAAGTGATGCCTTCTGTCTTGTTATTATTCAGCAAGAAGGCCCTCACCAGATGCTGGTACCTTGACTTTGGACTTCCCAGCCTCTAGAACTGTGTGGAAGTAAATTTCTTTCCTTTATAAATTACCCTGTCATAGGTATTGTGTTATAGCAGGACACAAAGGACTGACAGAAGCAGGCAAAATTTAGGTAGAATTACAGAGAAAGGAACAACTAACTTTGCTCAGAGATGTCTGGGCAGTTGGTGCAGAGAAAACAAATGTTGACTGAGTCTTAAGAAATATGTAGGAGTTTGCTGAGGGAGGAAGGGCATACCAGACTGAGGACTGAAACACTATGAAGGGAGCTGAAAGTCCTACTGTTAATTCTGTAAACGTTAATTACCACATGCATACCATTCTTTTGAGGTGCCAAGGACACAAAATGAAATGAGGCTATTTCCTCTAAGAGCTTGCTATATTATAAATAAAGGAGACAATTATTTAAACAACCAATTTCAATGTCAGGATGTCGAGAGCTTTAATAAAATAAATGTCCCATGTGAGCTTGAGAAGAATGTGAATTCTGTTGTTGGGTAGAGTGTTCTCTGTATGTTAGATCCAATTGATTTATTGTGTTAGGTCTTCTGTTTCCTTACTTGTTTTTTGTCTGATTGTTCTATCCGTTATTGAGAGTGGGATATTGAAGTCTCCAGTGATTATTGTAGAACTGTCTTATTTTCCCCTTATATTGTTAGTTTTTGCTTTATGTATTTCAATAGTCTCATTAGATGTGTAGATGTTTATAATTGTTATAATTTCGTGCTATGGTGAACCTTTCTTTAATAGATAATATCCTTCTTTGTCTCTTGTAACATTTTTGGTTTGTAGTCTGTGATGTATGATGTTAATACAGCCACCTCTATTCTCTTTTGGTTACTGTTTGCATGGACTATCCCATCCTTACACATTCGACCTATTTGTGTCTTTGGATCTAAAGTTGAGTCTCTCCAAATAGCTTATATTTGGAACTTTAAGAAAAAAATTTATCCTTCTTATCTGTTCTTTTTATTGGAAAGTTTAAGCCATTTATATTAGATTAGTTACTGGTTAGGAGAGACTTCTGTCTTTTTGCTGTTTGTTTTTCATATACCTTATAGCTTTTTTGCTATTTCCTGTATCACTATCTTTTGTGCTTAGTTGACGTTTTATAGTGAAATGTTTTAATTCCATTCTTATTTCCTTTTGTGTATATTCAATAGCTTTTTTTATAGTTACCATAGGGATTACATTTAACATTTTAACATTATAATACTCTAATTTGAATTTATACCAACTTAACTTCATTAACATGTAATAACTGTGTTCCTATACAGCTCCATCCCCACTTCCTTTCAGTTATTTATTATTAATTGACAAATCATAACTGCATACATTTCTAGGATATAATACGATGTTTTGACATATGCATACAACGAGGAATGAGTAAATCAGGCTAATTAACATATCTGTCACCTCATTTACCTGTCATTTTCATGGTGAGACATTTGAAATTTACTCTCAGTTATTTCGAAATATACATTGGTATTGATTGTAGTCATTGGGCTATGCAATGGATCTCAAAACTTATTAATCCTTTCTATCTGAAACTTGATATCGTTTGACCAACAACTGGCCATCTCACCCCTCACTGCCCCCAACCTCTGGTAACCATCATTCTACTCTCTACTTCTATGAGTTCAGCTTTTTTTATGTTCCACGTGTACGTGAAATCATGCAGTATTTGTCTTTCTGTGCCTGACATATTTCACTTACTGTAATGTCCTCCAGGTTCATCCATGTTGTTGCAAATGACAGAATTTCCTTCTTTTTTAAGGCTGAATAGTATTCCATCGTGTGTGTGGGTGTGTGTGTGTATGTGTGTGTGTGTGTCTACACACCACATTTATTGATTCATCCATTTATGAACACTTAAATTGATTTCATATCTTGGCTATTGTGAATAATGGTGCGATGAACATGTGAGTGCAAATATCCCTTTGGCGTATTGATTTCATTTCCTTTGGATATATACCCAGAAGTGGGATTGATGGATGACATGGTAGTTTTATTTTTTAGTTTTTTGAGGAAACACTATACTGTTTTCTATAATGGCTGCACTAATTTACAAGCCTCACTCCCACAAAAGTACAAGAGTTCCCTTTTGTTTGCATCCTTGCCAACCCTTGTTATAGTTCACCTTTTAATAGCAGCCATTCTAACAGATGTGAGGTGATATCTCATTGTGGTTTTAATTTGCATTACCCTAATGATTAGCGATACCATTGTCTCATGTACCTGTTGGCCATTGGTATGTCTTTTTTGAGAAATGTCTGTTCAGGTCTTTGGCCCATTTTTTGATCAAGTTATTTGTTTTCTTTCTATTGAGTTGTTAGAGTTTCTTGTTTTGGATGTTAACCCTTTATGAGATACAGGGTTTGTGAATATTTTCTCACATTCTCTAGGTTGTGTCTTCACTTTGTTTCCTTTGCTCTGCAGAAGTGTTTTAGTTTGCTCCTTTAGCATTTCTTGCAGGACAAATCTAGTGGTAATCAATTTCCTTGGCTTTTATTTGTTTTGGAAAGTGGTAATTTCTTCTTCACTTTTGAAAGTCAGTTTTGCCAATATAGGATTCTTAGTTGAGAAGTTTTTTTTTTTCTTTCCCCTTCAGTATTTTGAATATATTAGCCCACTGCATTCTGGCCTTCAGAGTTGCTGATGAGAAATCTGATAATTTTATAGAGGATCCTTTATATGTGACAAGCTGCTTCTCTCTTACTCCTTTCAGGAGTCTCTCTTTGTCTTTTGATTGATTGTAATGTGTCTTGGTATGGATATCTTTGAGTTCATTCTACTTGGAGTCTTTTGAACTTAGTGAATTGTATATATTCCTGTCTTTCATCAAATTTGGGAAGTTATCAGCCATTATTTCTTCAAATAATCTCTTTGCCCCTTTTCTCCTTTTGGCACCCCTACAATGCATACGTTGGGTCTCTTGATAGTGTCCCACATGTCCCTTTGCCTTTGTTCACTTTTCTTCAATCTTTTCTTCTGTCATTCTTGATAATTTCAATTGTCCCATTTTCACACTTGGTGATTCTTTCTTCTGCCTGCTCAAATCTTCTTTTGAATCCCTATAATGAATTTTACATTTCAGTTACTGTACTTTTGAACTTCTGAGTTTCTTTTTAGTTTCCTTTGAGGTTTTCTCTTTACTGATATTCCTACTTTGCTTATGCATTGATTTTTTTTTTTTTGCCTTTCTCCATTTCTTCCTTTAGTTCTTTGAACATCTTTAAGATAGCTCTTTTAAAGTCTTTGTCTAGTAGGTCAATCTTCTGGTCTTTCTCTAGGAGATTTCTGTTGGTTTATTTTTTTCCTTCATATGGGCCATACTTCCCTGTTTCCTTGTATCCCTAGTGTTCTGTTGTTGAAAGCTGAACATTTGAATCTAATAATGTGGTAACTCTGTAAATCAGATTTTCCCCATTCCTCAGGATTTGCTAGTTTTTTGTTTGCTTGTATGTATGTATGTATTTTGTTGGCTGTCTCTGTGCTGGGGATCAGCCTGAGGTGTAAATTTAGTTTTCTCAGGTCTTTTCTGAGTCTGAACCTTTTTTTGGACATGCATAGTGACTTTCTAAATTTCCCTGTTTATGCAGTTGCTTTTGACTGTCCTAGTCCTTTGATGTCTGACTCCCAAGAGGGAAAAAGAAAAATGAAAGAAGAAGGACAAATAAAAGGCACTGGTCCTTTAAATTCCCTTCATCCAGGAGGAGTAGGGCTTAACAACTATTGGGAGAGGAGTGGAACAATAGCTGCCTGCCCCTGTGTCTGTATATCAGTGATCAGAAACAGCAATTAGCTATCAGAACACAGATCTGTTATATTTGGAGGGTGGACCTTTATTGCCTGCAAGCTGTGGAATGCATGCATGGCTGCCTGGAGGTTGAGGAATGGGTAGTCACTCCTGAGCTAAAAGCTGAAATTGACTTAAATTAACAGCAATTTGTTTCTAAGCCTTCCTCTGGAAGTTGCAAGCTTTGGAATAGACTCCAGAGTTCCAAAATAGTTATACAAGACAAGATTACACTAGTACAATTGTTGTCTATGTGGGAAGACAGATTTCCTGTTGTTTCCTACTCTGCCATCTTCCCAAAATCCTCTCATAACTTTCTTTTTTT
This sequence comes from Propithecus coquereli, assembly GCF_000956105.1. Classification (NCBI taxonomy): domain Eukaryota; kingdom Metazoa; phylum Chordata; class Mammalia; order Primates; family Indriidae; genus Propithecus; species Propithecus coquereli. The sequence goes on from NW_012136080.1 coordinate 13,368,903, forward strand.
AAAAAAACAAAAAACCCAGTTTCATTAGCATTAGAAAAGTTCTTTTTCCCTCTTTAATTTTGAGGAACTAGAGAATAGTGAGTTCATTGTAACTCAAACCAAATACATTTATACCTTTCATTTGGCTTTCAAGTTCAGTTAGCAAGCGTTTATAGGAGGAATTCATATTTCAAATCTTTTTACCCCCTAATATGACAACTAAATGCCTCTAACTATAGAAGAGTGAGACTGGAAATAGGGAGAGCACTTGCTATTGCTTGGTAGTTTGTCCCTTCCATATCTTATGGTGAAATTTGATAGCCAGTGTTGGAGCTGGTGCCTAAAGATAGGTGTTTGATTTATAGGGGAAGATACCTCATGAATACAGTAGTGCCCTCTCTCTGGGGTGAGTTCTCACTGTATTAGTTTCCATGAGAGCTGGTTGGTTAAAAAAGCCTGGCACCTCCCCCTTCTGTCTTTTGCTTTCTTTCTTGCCATGTGATCTCTACACATGCCAGCTCCCCTCCCCCGCTTTTGTTTTGAGACACAGTCTCCCTCTGTCGCCGGGGCTAGAGTGCAGTGGCCTCATCATAGCTCACCGCAGCCTCAAACTCCTGGACTGGGCTCAAGCAGTCTTCCTGCCTCAGCCTCCCAAGTAGGTGGGACTACAGGTATGTGCCACCACGCCTGGCTGATTTTTTTACTCTTTGGAGTGACGTGGTATCTCTGTTGCTCAGGTTAGCCTTGAACTCCTGGCCTCAAGCGATCCTTCCACTGTGGCCTCCCAAAGTACTGGGATTACAAATGTGAGCCACCGCACCTGGCCATCACCTTCCCCTTCTGTCATGAGTAGTAGCAGCCTGAAGCCCAATCTTGAACTTTACGGGCATGAGAATTGTGATCCAAATAACCTTTTTTCTTTATAAATTACCCAGCCTCAGGTATTCCTTTATCAAAACACAAAATAGACTAAGACACCACTTAAGGAGGCTTCCTTACTATTTAAGGTAGTGGTGGTGAGAATGGAAATACTTGGATTCGTTTGAATCCTATTAAGAGGTAAAAGGACCATGATTTGAGATGTGGGGGTTGACTTAGTGTGGTTCATAAATCCAGACAACTGGATTTATGGTAGCACTGTTTCCTGAGTTACAGACACATAAGCAGGAAGTCTGTAGGGAAAGGTATATGGAGGTGTGCCTATGCAGTAGTGCTGTAGAAGTTACAAAGTACTTTAATACCCAGCATTTTTCAGTACTGGTTCCCTGTGACTCCAGTAGGTCTTATGGTATGCATAAGCCAAAATAATAATGGGAGGCATGATAAACTTTAATAGAGCTAAATGGTAAAGTCCTGAAATTGTTTTATAGTAACAATTACATGGCACATGGAAGGTAAGAGGGGCAGTTGGAATTAAGTACAGCAATTAATATGAAAAATACTCAAATGTTATGATTAATTGCAAGTTAAATATGTCTAGGATTTCAGGTGACCATAAATTTTATGTATACCAGGAGAATATGGTTGCTGAAAGGAGATGACACATCCTGAGAATGACAGGTAGAAAAAAAAATAAATAAAAGAGATGACACACTCTAAACCTTATTTTAGTGTAAAGCATGGGGAAATGATAGTCCTGCTGTTGGCTGTGCTACTTGTGTGTGTTCTTCTGGAAATACGTCCAATTTGGAGTGACAGTAAGAGATGATAATTAGATTAGAAAAGTAAGGATCAGAATAATGTAGTTTTAATTTAACGAAAAACTTTGAAAACAAAAATGAGTTTGTCTAGTTCAGAAAATTGAAATAATTTGGCATTCAAAAACAGAGTTTTTGATATTATCTAGTTCAATTCCCTTATTTTGCAGATAAGGAAATGGAGTTTCAGGGAGGTTGGTATGACATGCCCTGAGTCTTAGCTAAATGGCAGAGCAATGGCTAGAACCTAGGTATGTGATTAGAAGGAAAATTGAATGTATCATAAACATTTTGTTTATAGGATGTCTTAGTCTGTTTGCATTACTATAAAAGAATACCTGCGGCTGGGTAATTTATAAAGAAAAGAGGTTTATTTGGCCCATTGTTCTGCAGGCTGTACAAGAAGCATGGCACCAGCATCTACTTCTGGTGAGGGCTTCAGGAAGCTTCCATTCATGACAGAAGGGGAAGGGGAGCCCATGTGTGCAAATCACAATGCAAGATAAAAGCAAGAGAGAGAGAAGAGGGACAGGTGCCAGGCTCTTTTTAACAAGCAGTTTTCACCGGAACTGATAGATTGAGACCTTACTCATTACGCATTCACTATGAGAAAGGCACCAAGTCGTTGATGACAGATATGCCCCCCATGACCCAAACACCTCCACTTCCAACACTGGGGTTCAGATTTCAACATGAGATTTGGAGGGGACAGATATGCAAACTATATCATAGGGATAGTTAAACAGGGTTGGGACTAGGGTAAGATAAGCAAGTTGCCTAAGGTACAGAGTTGAAGGAGGCACTCACACATTCAGACTCTGTACCTTATATATCAGATGTATTCATATGTAATATGTAAACATAGTATAAAATATCAAATAGTGCTGAGAGGTTTAGGGATAGTCTAAATACAGTGTTATAGAAGAGAATTATCCCTTAAGACCTAGTCCTCTGTGTGCAGTAATCCCCTCTTTGCAGGCACTTGTGGAGCATTGCTTCACTTTATGTGAGAACAATGTGGTATATTATTCTATGTTAAACTTCATAGTCCTGATTGAGACATGACTAGATTTGGGGCTCAAAAGATGGAATTTAGTCTTTATCTACCTCTCAGCTTCATTGTCAGATTCTACATGGTGACTTCTACTCATAAGTCTGCTTGCACTCAGGTTAAGTCCATTGGGAAAAGAGAGGGTATCTCCCAGTAATCCTTACGGACATCCCGGGAGTCTTTCTGAATGAACAACTTGGGTTTTAAGTCTATTCTTCAGTCAGTCACAAGGACTAAAGGAATTTAACGTTCTGAATGACCGTGCATGAATTGCGTATTCTATCCCTTAGTTGATGGAACGTCACCTGAATAATGTAGAAATAGAATTGAGGAGTGGGGTTGGAGAGAATAGTTTCTCGGAAGAAAGTTGAGATACCGTTAAAAAAAAAAAAAAAGAAAGAATGGATGCTGGTACAGCTTAAGAGTAGCTTAATTTTGATTGACTTATTTTTAAGGAGTCAATGAGGTTTTCTACATTAATTTTTTTAAGTTATCAAAGTAATATATGAACATAGTTTAAAATGTCAAATAGTGCTATAGGCTTATAACAGCAGTTCTTTGTTCTCCTTCATCTTTATTCTCCCCCTTGACTCAAGGGGTAGTCGCTTTTAATTTTTAAAGCTGCTTTCTCTGATATTTTCTTTTTTTTTTTTTTTTTTGAGACAGAGTCTCACTGTGTTGCCTGGGCTAGAGTGCCGTGGCGTCATCTTAGCTCACAGCAACCTCAAACTCCTGGGCTCAAGCGATCCTCCTGCCTCAGCCTCCCGAGTAGCTGGGACTACAGGCATGTGCCACCATGCCCGGCTAGTTTTTTCTATATATTTTTAGTTGTCCGATTAATTTCTTTCTATTTTTAGTAGAGACGGGATCTCGCTCTTGCTCAGGCTGGTTTCGAACTCCTGAGCTCAAACAATCTGCCTGCCTCGGCCTCCCAGAGAGCTAGGATTACAGGCATGAGCCACCGCGCCCGGCCTGATATTTTCTTATATATACTTATCTAAGTAATAAGTCCATATTATCTCTACACTCATTAAATTCAGATGTTTTCTATTAAGATAAATGAGGACATAGTCATTTCTCCATATCCACAGGTTCTGCATCTGCAAATTCAACTGCAGATGGAAAATATTTGAAAAAAATATAAATTTAAAAACTAATGCAATGTAACAGCTATTCATATAGTATTTACGTTATATTAGATATAAGTAATCTAGAGATGATTTAAAGTATACAGCACCTCCTGCAATATAGTCCGGTTCCTTACGCGCCAGTACGGTTTCTAGCCTGGAGGTTAGGGACCGCAGGCTTAAACAACAGAAGTTAGTTTTCGCTCAATTCTGGAGGGTAGAAGCCTTGAGATCAAGGTATCAGCAAGGTTGGTTTCTTCTGAGGGCACCTCTTCTGGGCTTGTAGATGGCTGTCTTCTCCCTTTGTACATCACACAGTCTTCCCTTTGTTCATGTCTGTGTCGTAATGTCGTCTTACAAGGAGACCAGTCATATTGGATTAGGACCCACCTTAATGACCTCATTTTTTATCTCAGTTATATCTCTGTAAAGACCTTATATCCAAATATTGTCACATTCTACAGTTTTGCCTTTTTCAGAATGTTATATGTAGACTTTGAGTGTGTCTTTTTCAGTTAGAACTTCATTGTGTGAAATTTTGAGGGGTCACAATTCAGTCGATAACATTTATTTTCTGCAATTTTTAAAAATTTAAAAATATGATTACCATCAGTTATGTGCCCCTTTATGTTTAATTGCCATATAGTACAATAAGAGTTAGATTAATTAATGTGCTTACATGTTTGTTGTGTTGATTATGACATTAAATTCTTAACTGTGTTACATATTTTCATAGTTATGGTTTATATCATAATTGCTCATAATTTAGCAAGATTAATTTATTACTTTTACTTTAATGGTGACATAATGGTTTCTTTATATTTGTTAAGTTTGCTGAAGAAATAGAATTTTGGTTGAGTTTTTTTGAGAGGAAAATTTTTGCTTGATATACTTTTCCTTATTCCAATTCTTTGGCTCTGTCTTCTCTTAGACTGTAATAACTACTCAATAAATATTTGTTGAAGAGATAAGTAAATGAATTTGTTACGCACAGTACTTTTGCCTTTGTCATTATTTTGTGCTTTGTCATATTGGGGATGTTTTAAAAGTGGTATTTCCAAAAGTGGGTAGAATAAGGTGGCATTTTATTTGTCCTATACTTCAACAAAACAAAACAAAACCCTTGATTTTAAGTAGCCTTTATTTCTGACTAGCCTATAATTTTTTTGTTTTCCCAGTCAAGGCATAGCTTTCATTAGTTGTTTCATTAGTAAAAGTGTTTAACAGTTAAAATTACTTGACTAGATAATAGAATTTAAAAAATTGAATAGAATAAAATCATCTTATCAGTTGCCTTGTCTTTTATATTACTTATGGCATATCCAAGTTAGCTATTTGGGGATTTTTTCCCCCTTCATTGTTTACTGAGAGATCTGTACCCCAACCAAACTTCCGGACTTAGTCACTTGGGTATTGTTACTTAGCTGATTCTTATCAGAAGCAGGAAATTGTCAAGTTATGTGTTAAAGTATAGCAGAATCTAAAATTGCATAAGAGATTTCCCTTTAGAAATATTTTTATTGCTAGTTGGTTCTTTACCTTTTCCTCAGAATTTAACAAATGGCTTGCCAAAAAAGATTGTATTTATCATGACCTATATACATAACAAACAATACCCTTTTTCAGAGTTTACAAATCATACACAATGTGATTAAATGATTTGACAAATTTAGTGTCAGTAATATATAGCTTATACCTAACGAATCCATAAAAGGTTAGGAAAGAAGATGGTTTTAGGTGTTTTGTCTGGAATTGTTCACATATTTAGATTAGCAATTCTGTAAGGGTTCCTAAAGTGTACCTTTTAGGGGGTCTACAAAACCATTTTTATAATACTGGGATGTTAATTTCCTTTTTTACTCTTGGCAGTTCTAGAGGCTGCATGAAATTTAGATGAAATTGTTAAAGATGTCAACATTTTAAAGATCTTCAACATATATATTGAGTTGGGGCATGGATAAAAACAGACCCATTCAAAGTATAAGATCATTAAATGGTTTTTGCTGTATTTTAACTTATATACAGTTAGAGTCACATTTTTTGGTTGTGAATGAGATTTGATACGTATTTAGTTATGTCATCATTACCACAGTTGAAATATAGAAGTACTGTCTCTCTTTCAAGAAAAAAAAAAAATCCTTCATGCTTTGTAGTCAAACCCTCCCCCCACCATTATCCTGTGACAATCACTGATCTATTTTCTGTCCCTATAGTTTTGCCTTTTCCAGAATATAGCCTTTGAGTCTGATTTTTTCAGTTAGCATAATGCATTTGATTCACCTATGTTGTGTGTATCAGTAGTTCATTGATTTTTATTGCTGAGTCCAATTGTATGATCAACGCTAGTTTATCCATTCACCACCCATTAAAGGGCAGTTGGGTTGTTTCCAGTTTTTGTTGATAATGCATAGAGCAGTTATAAATATTCCAGTACAGGTTTTTGTGTGAACTTAGGTGTTTGTTTCACTTGAGTAAATGTCTAGGAATGAGGTTGCGGGTCATATGGTAAGTGTATGTTTAACTTTATAAAAAGCTGCCAAACTGTTACCCATGGTGGCTGTCACAGGTGAGTATCCCTTGTCCAAAATGCTTGAGACCAGAAGTGTTTTAGATTTGGGATTTTTTTGGATTTTGTAATATTTGTATTATACTGACCAGTTGAACATCCCTAATCTGAAAATCTGAAATGCTTCAATAAGCATTTCCTTTGGGCATTATGTCAGTGCTCAAAAAGTTTTAGATTTTGGAGCATTTTGGATTTTGAATTTTCAGATTAGGTAGATACTCAATCTGTGTTTTGCATACCTGACATCAGTGTTGAGTTCCGTTGCTGTGCTGCCTCATAGGCACCTGGTACTGTCAGTTTCTTTTTTCTTTTTATTAATACTTCCTTACCTTTCTAAACCATTTAGTAGCTGTGTAATGGTATCATTTTGTGGTTTTAATTTGCATTTCTGTAATGACTAATGATGTTAAGCATCTTTTCATGTACTTACGTGCCATCTTCTTTGGAGTATATATTAAAGTATTTTGCTTATTTTTATTTTCTTATGTTTTAAATTATTTATTTTTAGAGACAGAATCTTGCTCCAGGCTGGAGTGCAGTGTCACAGTGGTAGCTCACTGTAGCCTTGAACTCCTGGCCTCAAGTGATCCTCCTGCCTCAGCCTTCTGAGTAACTAAGGACTACAGGTGAATGCCACCATGGCTGGCTAATTTTTTTATTTTTTTGTAGGATGGAATCTTGCCAGGTTGCCCAGGCTGGCCTTGAACTTCTGGCCTCAAATGATCCTCCTACCTTGGTCTCCCAAAGCACTGGGATTACAGGCATGAACCACCATCCTAGACTGTTTTGCTCATTTTTAAATTGGGTTGCTTGTTTTCTTATTGTCAAGTTCTTAGAGGGTTTTTTTGGTTTTTTTTTTAAATTCTGGATATAAATCCTATGCTAGATGTTTGATCTGCAAAAATTTTTCCCAATCTGTGGCTTACCTTTTCATTCTCTTATCAATGTCTTTCTCAGGGAAAATTTAAAAATTTTTGATCCAGTCTAATTTATCAGTTTTTTTCTTTTATGGGCAGTGCTTTTCGTGTTATATTTAAGAACTTTTTGTCTAACCCAAGGTCACAAAGGTTTTCTTTTTTGTCTTCTAAAAGTTTTATAGTTTTACATTTTGCATTTAAGTTTGTGACTTTTGAGTTAAATTTTGTATAAAATATAAGGTTTATCTTTTTTGTTTTTTGCATGTGTATCCATTTGTTCCAGCACCATTTGTTGAAAGTACTTTGCTCCATTGAATTGTTTCTACACCTTTGTCAAAAATTAAGTGGTCATATTTATGTGGGTCTCTTTCTTGACTCCCTTCTTTTCCGTCAATCTTGGTATCTAGCCAGTCTCCTTGTCTTTAGTGTGATGTAGTCGGTCTTGATTAGGTGATGTGAGTCTTCCAGTATTGTTGTTCTTTTTCAAAATTATTATAGCTCCTGTAGTTCCTTTGCCTTTCCATATAAATTTTAGAGTTAGCTTGCTGATTTCTACAAATATTCAGCTGGGATTTTGTTTGGAATTGCATTGAATCTATAGATAATTTGGGGGAGAACTGCCATCTTAACAGTATTGAGTGTTCTTATCCTTAAACAAAATTTACCTGTCTCCATTTATGTAAGTCTATTTCATTAGTGTTTTATAGTTTTCAACATATAAATCCTGCACCTGTTTTGTTAAATGTATCCTTAAGTATTTCATTTTTCAGTGCTATTACGACTGGTACTTTAATGCAGATTTTTGATCTCTAAATTTTTGTTTATTGCTAGTGTGTAGAAATAACAATTGATTTTTGTGTATTAAACTTCTGTACTCCACCTAAACTCATCTATTAATTTTAAAAGTATTTTTATAGATTCCCTGGAATTTTCTGCCTAGATAGTCATGTCATCTGTGAATAAAGTAAGTTTAAATATTTTCCTTTCCAATTTGTTTACTTTTATTCTTTTTCTTTCTTTACTGCATTGATTAGGACTTCCAATACGAAGTTAAATAGGAATAGAGAGAGAAGACATTCCTATCTTGTTTTTGACCTTAGTGGAAAAACATTATAAGATCATTATGTTTGATGTTAGCTATAAGTTTTTTATACATAACCTTTTATCAGGTTAAGAAATTTCCCTTCTTTGCCTAGTTTGCTGAGAGTTTTTATCATACATAGAATATTTAGGTTATATATTTCATCATGAATAAGGTTTGATATTTTGTGTCATCAAGAAATTTTTCTATTTCATGTAAGTTGTTGAATTTCTGAGCACAGAGTTTTTCATAGTATACTCTTATCTTTTTAATGTCTTTGTATTCATAATGATATCTTTCATTTCACATATTGGTAATTTGTCACTGTGGTCATTCTTACTAGAGAGTTATTGATTTTCTTGATCTTTTCAAAGCACATTTTTTGGTTTCATTGATTTTTTTCTACAGTGTTCTGTTTTCAGTCTCATTGATTTCTGGCCTTATCTTTATCATGTCCTTCCTTCTGCTTGCTTTGGGTTTAATGTGCCCTTATTTTTGTTTTTTTTTTTTTGAGACAGAGTCTCACTCTGTTGCCCTGGCTAGAGTGCCGTGGCATCAGCCTAGCTCACAGCAACCTCAAACTCGGGCTCAAATGATCCTCCTGCTTCAGCCTCCCGAGTAGCTGGGACTACAGGCATGCGCCACCATGCCCAGCTAATTTTTTTTATATATATATTTTTAGTTGTCCAGATCATTTCTTTCTATTTTTTAGTAGAGACGGGATCTCTCACTCTTGTTCAGGCTGGTCTTGAACTCCTGACCTTGAATGATCCACCCGCCTCGGCCTCCCAGAGTGCTAGGATTACAAGCATGAGCCACCGCGCCTGGCCCCCTTATTTTTGTTGATTCTTAAAGTGGAAGCCTACATTACTATTTGGAACCTTCTTTTCTAATATTTTATTTATATCATTTTAATGCTATAAATTTTCTTTTAAACGTTGCTTTAGCTGCATCCAATAAATTTTTGTATTTTGTGTTTTCATTTTCACTCAGTTCAAAATATTTTCTGATTTCCCTTGAGACTTTTCTTTTTGACCCATGGGTTATTTGTAAGTGTGTTGTTCAGTTTCGTAGTAGTTGGAGATTTTTCAGCTGTTTTTCTGTTACTGATGTCTAGTTCAGTTCCATCATGGTAATAGAACATACACTGTGTTAAATTTACTAAGGTTTGTTTTTTTGGTCCAGAATATGGTCTGTCTTTGTGAATATTTCATGTGTACTTGAAAAGATGTCTATTTTTCTATTATTGAGTATAGTGTTTTATAAAACTCAGAGAGCTGGGCATGGTGGTACATTTGAGCCATGGAGTTTGAGACCAACCTGGTCTCAACATGGTAAGACCTCTGTCTCTAAAAAAGGTAAAAGTCAATTAGATTCATTTGGTTGAGAGTATTATTTAGATCTTTTATATCCTTGCTGCATTTCTGTCTACTTATTTTATTGATCATTCAGAGTAGTATTGAAGTTTCTAAGAATAATTGTGGATTTGTCTACTTTTTTCAGTTCTGTCAGTTTTTACTTCATGTATTTTGGAGCTCTGTTGTTAAGTACATACACATTGAGGATTGTTATATTTTGATGAATTGACCATTTTATTATTATCTCATAACTTTCTTTATCCCCATAATTTTTCTTGTTCCGAAGTCTGCTGTCTTAGCCTGTTTTGTGTTGCTATAGCAGAATCCCACAGATTGGGTAATTTACACAGAAAAGAAATTTATTTCTCACAGTTTTGGGGGCTGGGAAGTCCAATATGAAGGTGCTGGCATCCGTTGAGGGCCTTTGTGCTATGTCATCCCATGGTGAAGGGAGAAAGAGGCAGGAGAATGAGAGAGAGCAAGAGGGGGCTCAGCTTGCTTTTATCAGGAACCTGCTCCAGGGATAATGACGTTAATCCATTCATAGTGGCCCATCATGACTGGAGCCCTCATGGCCTGATCTCTTCTTAATGATTCCATCTCTTAATGTCATCACAATGGCAATTAAATTTCAACATGAGTTTTGGAGGGGACATTCAAACCATAGCATCTACTTTGTGTGATATTAACATAGCCAATTCTCTTTTCTTTTGATTAGTGTTTGGGTTATCTTTTTACTTTTAATCTATCTATATCATTATGTTTAAAATGGGTTTTTAATAACAGTTTTAATCCAATTTGATAATCTGTCTTAAGTATCTTAATTTAGTGATAGCTCTAGAGATTATAATATACTGTATATACTTTTCACCATTTATCTAGAGTTTATATTTTATCATTTCAAATAGAATATAAAGGCTTATAACCATATAGGTCCATTGTCTTCCCCATTTTATATAATTGTCATATGAATTATGTCTCCATACATTGAAACCCTCCATGACATTGTTATAATATTTTCTTTCAAGAGCCACGCATGTTTTAAAGAACTTAAGAGATGAAAATAATTATTATATTTACCCAGGTATTTACCATTTTTGGTATTCTTCCTTCATTCTTGAAGTTTCAAGTTTCCTTCTGATAAAATTTTTCCTTTAGTCTGAAGAACTTCTTTAGCATTTCTTTTATAGCTAGTCTGTTGGCAACAGATTAATTTTTCTTCATCTGAGAATGTTGTTATTTTGCTTCATTCCTGAAGGATATTTTCACTGAATATAGAATTTCAGGTTGACAGCTGTTTTCTTTTAGCATTTTGAATATGTGGTGAGGCTATCTTCTTGGCCTTTGTGATTTCTGACGAGAAGTCCTTAATCATTCAAATTGTCCCTTATATCATGTTTCTCAACCTTAGCATGTTGGACTGGGTATTTCCTTGTGGAGGCTGTCCTCTTCTTCATCATGGGATGTTTAGTAATATCCCTGGCCTCTACCCACTAGATGCCAATAGCTCCCTACCATTCCCCCTACTCCCAGTTATGACAAATCAAAAATGACTTCAGATGTCGGCTATCTCCTTTGTTGCAAAATAACCCCTGGTTGAGAACCACTGCCCTGTACGTAATGTGTTACTTTTCTCTGGCTACTTTTAAGATTCTTTTATCTATGCTTTAACTTATGTCATTTGCCAATTTTCAGAAAATTTCAACCATTATTTCTGCAAGTGTTGTTTTTTTTTTTTTGGTACTGATCTCTTTCCTTTAGGGAAGCCGAAGACATGAATGTCAGCCATTTTAATTTTTTCCCACTAGTCCCTGAAGCTGTCTTTTTCCCCCCTCCAAAATGTTTTCTCTCTCTGATCTTTGGATTGGATAATTTTTATTGATTTATCTTCAAGTTCACATAGACTTTCCTCTCTTGTAGTGTGCTGAATAGTGGCCTCCAAAAAGATAGGTCCACATCCTAATCGCCAGAACTTGTGAATATTATTAATACATTATACGGCAAAACGTGATTAACTTAAGGATTTTGAGAGGCGGGACTTATTCAGTGGCCCGTAAATCCAATAATAAGTGTCGTTATAAGAATGAGGCAGAGAGATTTGACAGAAGAGGAGGAGGATGAGGAGGAGGAGAAGGCAGTGGGACCATAGAGGCAGTTAGAGTGGTACAGCCGCAGGAATGCTGGCAGCCATCAAAATCTAGAAGAGGCAAAGTACAGATTCTCCCCTAGAGGCTTCAGAGGTAGTGCAGCCCTTTCACCACCTTGACTTCAGACTCCTTGATGAAGCCTCCAGACCTGTGAGAGGATAAATTTGTGTTTTTTTAAGCCACCTAGTTTATGGTAATTTGTCACAGCAGTTATAGGAAATTAATGTATCTATCATCTTAATATTGTTATTCAGCCTATCCAGTGAAGTTTTTATTTCAGATATTGTAGTTTTTAAATCTAAAATTTCTATTTGATTCTATTTAACTTTGACAGCTTCCCTTTCTCGGATGAGATTTATCTTTCTGTTTCTTTCAAGAGTGTTCACCTTTACCTCATGGAGCATGGTTATAATAGCTGCTTTAAGGTTTTTGATTTATTTCAGTATCTGGGTCGTTTCTTAGTTGGCATCTGTTGGTTTTCTTTTTCTTTGAGAATTGATCAGCTTTTGCTATTTCTTGGCATGTTGAACAATTTTGGTTGTATCCTAGACATTTTGAGTATTATGCTGTGAGACTTTGGATCCTATTAAAATCTTTGGAGAATGTTGATTTTGTTGTTTTTAGTACGCCATCAATTTGGTCAGGTTCAAACCAGTTTTTACTTGCTTTCTGTGGCAGTAGTTGCAATGTCAGTTTCATTTTCTAAACCTTTACTGTACTGTTTGCATCTGTTTGGTATATGCACCACTCAGGGATGGTCTCGGGCTTGAGGGGGGTGTTTATATTGTACTTTGGTTCTTGGTGCCTTTGTAATGCTTCTTTGGATATGCCTGTCCAATTTGGAGCAGCCCAGAACTTATGTTGGTTCATAACTAGAATTATAGCTGTCAAAAATAAAGCTGGACACTTGTTAAAATGGTAAGGATAGATTTTATTCAGTAACTGTTGTAGTAGGGAAGAAAGTCTAGTGTGAACTCACCTCATCTTTGCCAAAACAAAAGGCAGGAGACTTTTTAAAGATTGGATGTGCTAAGGGAAAGGCATTGAGTGGTTTTAAGGGGGCTTGGTCCATGTTACTAGGCCATCTCGGTTTGTTAATGCACTTGTCTTTATGACAGGAGGCAGCGGTGTAACTTAGGCCCACCAAAGTTTAGCCCTTACCTTTTCACAGGGACTGGGAGCAAAATGAGTTATTACCTTTATTGTTTGCATTTCAAAAAGATGGCTCTCAGGTCCTTGAGAAGGCAGTTCTTTGTGGTAGAAGATTTGTATCTCAAAGGGAGAGAGAAAGGATTTGTAATTGTGAACTTTCTGGAGTAACTCCTCTAAGAGGGGAGTCAGGGAGCTATCTGCCTATCACTAGGTTTTGGCTGGAACAAACGGTAAAATTCTCCTGGCAGTGTAGAGCTTTCTCAGGCAAGGAACTTAAGGGGTCTGGAGTCGTCATCCTAAGGATGTGGTCTTGAGCTGTTAGAAGGGGGCTCAGAGGAGTTCCACTAAAGTTTGGTCAAAAAGAGTCTTTGTTGTACATTACCTTCTTAGCTCCTTTCTTGTGATAGTTTTTTTAGTATTCTCTGGCTCCCAGTGACCCCTCTTCCTGGTTTATCTGGCGAGAAAGATTGGGTTCTCTTAGGGTTTCAGTCTCCCATGTTGTTTGGTTCTGGGCCTGACTGTACCTACCTCCAGAATGAAGTGGTGAGAAAAAAGTAGTGGGCACCCTTCCTCCCCATTGCACTATCCGATCTCCTTTTATCCAGAGGGACAGATTTCTCTTGGGTTTTTAATGTATGTGCCATCTCTATCATTTTGCCAGCAGTGCAGATCTACACCTAAGGCTGACTTTGAAACAGTACTAGGTGAGAGGGGGAAAAAAAGAAAAAGGGGGAAAAAAAAACCCTCCAGGGGATGTAACCCACATTCTCTGGCTTTCAAGAGCCTTTCTTCCTGTCTTTTGGCCAAATGGGCTTCTTAAGAGTTTTTTTCTGACTGCATCTGCTGTGTAATTCTCTATTCTGCTTGCTTTTGGGTCAAAGCCAGGAAATAAAATAGAGGGACTGGGAGGAAATCAAAAGGAAATATCGCTGCTGTATTTTTCAACTTGAAAAAAGACCTCCCCCCCCACCCCAGTCTGCTTGCTGTTATTTAGAGTCCTTAAGACAGATATTTTTTGTATTTTTTTTCCAGACATTTTAGTTGTAATCAATTAGAGGTTTTGGTGGGCTTATGCCCACCTTCGCTAGAATTAAAAATACCAATGAATTTTAACATAATAGTACAAAAAGTTCATTGATACTTTTAGATTCCTTATTGGAAACTAATGTATAAGAAACTCTACCACTTGTCAAGTTTTGGTGTAGTACCAAAAAGAGAATACCCGTGATAATCTGAAAAGACTTTAAGGTACTCTTCCTTTTTCCAACTACATATCTGTGTGAGACCAAGTTTTCTTATGTTTGTTTTGTTTTGTTGAGACAGGGTCTTGCTCTGTCATCCAGGCTGGAGTACAGTGGCATAATCATAGCTGACTGCAGCCTCAAACTGGGCTCAAGTAATCCTCTTGCCTCAGCTTCCTGAGTGCTTGGGACTATAGGCGCATGCCACCATGCCTGGATAATTTTTAATTTTTTTTTTTTTGTAAAGATGGGGTCTTGCTATATTGCCCAGGCTAGCCTTGAACTCCCAAGCTCAAGTGATCCTCTCACCTTCGCCTCCCCAAGTGCTGGGTTTTCAGGTGTGAGCCAACATGCCCAGCCAAGTTTTCTTAATATATTCAGCCAAAATAACATATTGTGGTACATTAAATGCAGAAATAGGTAAGAGAACCTACCTGTTTTCTATTACGTCAGACATTAAAAGATTTGCAAATATTTACGATAACATCATTCTTTTTACTAGTGTTTTTGTTTTGGAAAATATAATTGCTTTCATAAAAATATGTTGAAATGTGTTGGGTTAAATATTTTTAATTATATTAATAAGTATCCTGAGATTTTCTGTTTTAATTCCTAATGTGGTAAATATTGATAGATATGACCTATACAAACAAAAGCTCTTTGGGGTCCTCAGTTTTTAAATGTGTGAAGAGGTCTTTGAACCCCAAAAGTTTAAGAATTGCTGATCTAATAAGTTTCCATGTGCACTCCTTTTCTGTTTTTGGGGGTTTTTTTGTTGTTGTTATTTGACGCCACATCAACAGCAGCAAACTTTTCTTTAAGAGGCAGCGTGGTAATTGAAAGTATGTGGCCTGGCATGGTGGCTCACGCCTGTAATCCTAGCACTTTGGGAGGCCGAGGCGGGAGGAGTGCTCAAGGTCAGGAGTTCAAGACCAGCCTGACCAAGAGTGAGACCCCGTCTCTACTAAAAATAGAAAGAAATCAGTTGGACAACTAAAAATGTATAGAAAAAATTAGCCGGGCATGGTGGTGCATGCCTGTAGTCCCAGCTACTCGGGAGGCTGAGGCAGAAGGATCGCTTGAGCCCAGGAGATTGAGGTTGCTGTGAGCTAGCCTGATGCCACGGCACTCTAGCCCAGGCAACAGAGAGAGACTCTGTCTCAAAAAAAAAAAGAAAAAACAAAATATGTGAACTCTGGGGAAAAGAAAAGTCCATACATTTGACTCCCAAATTCCACGAGTTATTTTCCAAAATTAAAGCCATTTAAATTCATAGCCTTTTAATCATATAAGGATAATACTTTTTAAAGGTGAGGTAATACTTTTTATTGTGAGGGAAATCCTAGGATAGTACCTGGATTATGGACATTCAGCAAACATTCCTTGTTATATATTTTTTTTTAGCAATTCCTAACCTTCATGAGGGAATGCAAACCTCTAATCTAAGCCAGTAGATATTCTTAGTTTAAAATGGTATAATTTATGAAGATCTCTAGAACAGTAAATGCCATGTTGTCCTTATTGACATACTGAAATGATTGAGTTCTTTAATCCCCACTGGGTGCCTATTCTTGTGATAACCAGATCAGAAAAGTCCAGGAGTATGATCAGTGATTGTGTATAGGTCCAGTTTGGGAGTGAGATTGGAGGTGAATTTGAAAAACAAACTGAGATCAGGAAATAAGTCCAGGAAGAAAAGGCAAGCAGGGTATGGGTGCTATAACCTGGGCCTGATGTCAAGTCTGGGATCTATGATGTTGGTATAATTAGAGCAGGGCAGGCAGGCAGTGGGGATCAAAATAGGCAGTTCAGATTCTGTATGGGAAATCTAACATTTGATGTCAGGCAGGAATTGGTTGGACACTGGTTGGTGAGGCTCCTGGGTTCAGGTGCCAGGTACATGGACACATAGACAAAAGGATAGGAAGGAATCCAGTTCCTTAAAGCAAGAGTAGGGCCCAGGAACATCCAAGTCTAAATATCATGAGTGTAGTTGGAAACAATGATCTAAAGCTTTGTGTAGGAAGAAATAGAGTATTAATTGAGTATCTTTACAACCAGGGCTTTGGGCTGGATGAAAAGACAGTGGTCACTTCATATTTAATTTATATAAATTGAACTAAGCATGGCTAAAAGAGAGCAGAAGAGAAGTGGTTGTTAAAATAGTGCAAATGTTCTACCCATCATTGTGCTCTGAGTGTCTGCTTCAGAGTACGCATGTAGGACACATCACTTTATTTCCGCAGCCACAATTGCTGTTCCTCTTGCAGTGTAAGCATCTTATCTCACTATGATTCTTGGGTTTAAAGATACTTATTTGCCCCTACTATCTGGACTCTAAATTCAAGTTAACTCTTTACCTGGTGCTTAACTGAAGAAATGGTCATCAAAGGAAAGTTAAATTGTAAGTGGGGTGTTGTTTTTTCTTTTTGAACTTTATATACTGGGTTTAGGTTCTAGTTGTGATTCTTCTGTAAAGCAAATTTAATTTTATACCTGCTTTCTTCTCCACCTCCCCCATGTTTCCTCATCCATATTTTGTTTTCTGAATGCCAGTTCTTATTAGCTAGCTTTCATTTGGTTTTCTCTGTTTTTATAGTGTATTTTAGAAAAATTAAGCATATGTACCTATTGTGAAATATTCAAATCACACATATCTGTGGGATAGGGAGTGAAAGTCTAGCCAGTCTACCACTTACTAAGGCTACCTACTGCTGTTTATAGTTTGATGTATATCCTCCCAGAACTTTTTAATGCATATATAAACATAATAGGAATTTTTTCAAAGTATAATTATAATATACTGTTTTGGAACTTGCATTTTTTGATTAATATTTCTTAGACATTTTATCATACCAGTACTTACAATTTAGACACTCTTGGTCTAGATTTTATTCCTAAGTTTTTATAATTAATAGCAGTGCTGCATCAAAGATTGTTATGCACATGATTTTGGATACTTGCATCATTTTTTCTTGTGGTATATAGATCACGATTTCAAAGAAATGTGCATTTAAAATTTTGATAGCTATTGCCAAAATTTTCTTTTAAAATTCTGCTTTGAGATATAGTTTGTTGACAAGGCTGCGAGGAAATAAAGACAACATATAAAGCCAAAAAAAAAAACAAACCCACTTATAATTTAACTTTCCTTGATGACCGTTTCTTCAGCTGAGCACCAGATAAAAGAGCTAACTTGAATTTTAGAGTCCAGGTAGTAGGGGGAAATATGTATTTTTAAAAAGACAAGCGACAAACTGGGACAAAAATTTTGCAACTGACATCACAAGGGGCAAACATTTCTACTTTGTGGAGAGCTGCTAAAAATCGAAAAAGAAAAGCCACACCATAAGGAAATGGGCAAAAGATATGAACAAGTAGTCCATACAATAAAACAAATGTAAATGTCCCTTAAGTATGGAAAAATGTATTCAATTTCAGTGTAATAAGAGAAATACAAATACAAACTGCTCTGAAATATAGCTTCTTAGCAAGGCTGTGAGGAAATAATCACTGATATATTGTTGGGAATATAAAAAAATAGAGTCTATGGACAGAGAATTTAGCAATATCTCACAAAATTATGTAAACCTTTATTTAAACTCAGCTTGCTTTCTTTTATGACTCTTACCCAAAGATACACTCAGAGAAAAATAAAATATATACGAGCCTATTATTGCAGCGTTGTTTAATCCCAGAAGACTGGAAACAACCCATTGACCATCTGTATCTAGTTGAAGAAATACTGTGGCATTTCAATGATGAACTACTGTGTAATTGATAAAATGTATATTAGCAAAGAAATTTCATACGCTGCCATGAAGATATATCGTTAAACTAAAAAAAGCAAGGATCAGACAATGTACATAGTGTGCCCCTCTCTTTGTGTATGTGTGTATGTTTTGTGGGTGGAGATGAAAATTAGAATTTTCAATTTTCTTGTATACTTACATATTCAAAAAGAAACAATGGAAACATAAACCAAAGCAAATTTAAAAATAGTATCCCCTGGGTGAAGGGAAAGAAAAGAGAGAGTGAGTGAGTATGGAAGCAGACCTCTCTGAGTATACCCTACTTGATTGTTTAACTTTTAGAATCACTTAAATGTTTTATATAATTATGAAACAATTAGATTTTTAAAAGGGAAAATTAAGTAATCTTCAAAAAAATGGAAGCAAATGAACCAAACAATATATCCAGTTGGTGTCATAACCACACAGAAACATATTCTGCCTTTCCTGTAAGGGTTTTTAGGAAAATCAAATAATTAGGCAAATTTTGCCTTCTAGAACAGTCATAGTTTCTGAAAGCAAGTGGAGCTAGCCAATCATCATTTTGGAAATAATTTTGACCCCAGGTAGTGATCATCGATGGCTGATAAAATCATTTGGTAAGGCTTGATGGGGAACTTTATAATGGGTAAATCAGTTCAATCTACCATTCATTATTAACTTCACTGAAAATGGTTCTGCCAGACATAGTGTGCCTCCTAATATATGGCAACAAGAGGTACACAAGAATACTTTTGAAATATTCTTCCAACAATAACCAAAGAACCTAGAAAAGGAAAAAGCCTTTAGAAATAATTACCAGTTTATAGGAGCTAGGGGAACACCATGAAGATACACATCAGCCAAATCCATGATGTGGAAAATGCTGCAGGACAGATGAAGGCAGTTGTTCTTGTTTTTTTAATTCATTTACCACTGAACAGAAGGCATAAAGCCAATTTCCTTAACAAATAAATGACATGGAAAGAGTGGGGAAAGAACAGTGTCATAGATTAAAAAGACTTAAAACATATTAGGTAAAATGCAGTATATGGACTTAATATGGATCCCATTTTAAACCAACTGTAAAAAGATTGTTTAAAAAATTCACTCAGCAAAAATTGAACATTAATATTTGACAAAATGAGAGAAGTGCCACAAAGGTTCTTCATATACACATTTTCGGAAGAACAAGTTTTAAAAAATCTATCGATAACTGAATTTTAATATAATTGGTTTTATTTGCAATGTATTTTTATGCATTTAAAAACATGAGTAGGTGTTATAGGCTTCACCACACTGCCAAAAAGGAGGAGGTGATCCATGGCAAAAAGAAGGTTAAGACCCCCTTGAGGAGGTGTGGGTTTTATCTCTTAGTACTTAAATCATAGGATTCCAGTTCTCCCACCATAAATTAGGGGGGATAGGTGAACCATAAAGGCATAATATTGATAATTAAAGTTGGGTGATAGATACAGGATTCATTGTATTATTCTCTACTTCTGTATATGTTGAAAATTCTTATAAATAAAAAAAAGCTTTATATAAATTTTCAGTTATACCAATAATGTAGTAGAATGCCCATTTTTGTACATTCTGGGGAACACTAGGTAATATTGGTGGTATCATTGTCATTCTGATAGGTAAAAATGATATTTGAGTTTTAGTTTTAATTTCTTTAATTATAAATACATTTAGGATATTTTTGAACACCTTTTGACCATTTGTGTTTTCTCTTCTGTAATTGCTCTTGACGTTTGCCAATTTTTACACTTATTATCTTTTATCTTTTGTATGAACATTAAGTATATGATGGGTATTAAACACTTGAACATATAAAAAATATTTCCCCAAGTTTATTAACCTTTTAACTTTTTGTTGTTGTTTTTGTTTTTTTTGAGACAGGGTCTCTCTCTGTCACCCTGGCTAGAGAGAGTACATTGGCGACATCGTAGCTCACTGCAGCCTCAAAGTCCTGGGCTCAAGTGATCCTCCTGCCTCAGCCTCCTAAGTAGCTGGGACTAGAGGCATGTGCCCCCACACCGAACTAATTTTTCTATTTTTTGTAGAGACGGGGTCTTCCCGTTGCTTAGACTGGTCTCGAACAACTGACCTCAAGTGATCCTCCTGCCTTAGCCTCCCAAAGTGCTAGGATTACAGGCATGAGTCACCACATAGGCCTTAACTTTGTTTTTTGATGTCAGTAGTAGGTACAATAATGGCTCCCCGAAAATGTATATGTCCTAATCCCAAAAACCTGTGAATGTTACCTCACATAGTTAAAGGGACTGTGTGGGTATGATTAAATTAAGACTTTTGAGATGGGGAGATTATATCCAGTATTATCTTTATGGGCCCAATATAATTATAAGGGTCCTCATAAGAGGAAGACAGAAGGGTCAAAGTGAGAAAAGAAGATGTGATTACTAAAAGTCAAACTGAAGGTCAGAGTGCTATGGCCACAAGCCAAAGAATGAGGAAGTTGAAAAAGGCAAGGAATGGATTCTCCCCTACATTCTCCAGAAGGAACACAGCTTTCCTGACACTTTGATTTTAACCCGTAACACCCATTTCTGACTTCCAGAGCTATGAGATAATAAATTTTTGTCTTTTTAAGTCACTAAGTTTGTGGCAGGAGATACTAATGTCCTTTGCTGTACTGAAGTTAAATTTTTTTTTCATTTTATGGTTTTTAACACTGGAATCATAGTAATAAAGGATTCCCTGTATCAAGAATATGAAAATAGGCCAGGCACAGTGGCTCACACCTGTAATCCTAGCACTTTGGGAGGCTGAGGCAGGAGGATTGCTTGAGGACAGGAGTTTGAGACCAGCCTGAGCAAGAGTGAGACACCAGTCCCTATAAAACATAGAAAAATTAGCCAGGCATGGTGGTGTGGACCTGTAGTTCCAACTCCCCGGGAGGCTGAGGCAGGGGATCACTGGAGCCCGGGAGTTTGAGGTTGCATTGAGCTATGATGATCCCACTGCACTCTAGCCTGGGCTACAAAGTGAGACCCTGTCTTAAAAAAGGAAAGAAAGAATATGAAAATAGTATTTCTATATTTTATTTTTTTTGTTTTTTTATCTTTGTCTTTAATCAGTCTTTTATTTTAATTAAGCTTTTTATTTTGAGATCATTATAGATCCACATGCAGTTGTAAGAAATCTTAGCACTCACTGAGAAATCCAGTGTATACTTTACCCATTTCCCCCCAGTGGTAACATCAGTAAACTGTCTCAACTAGAATATTGATATTGTCAAGGTACAGGACATTTTCACCACTGCAAGAATCCTTCATGTTGCCTTTTTATAGCTACACCCACTTCCCACTGCTCCTTTAACCTCTAACAACCATTAATCTATTTTATTCTATATTTTTTTCATTTCAAGAATATTCTATAAATGGAATCATATAGTATATAACTTTTGAGATTGGCTTTTTTTCACTGAGCATAATTTTGGAGGTTCATCCAGGTTGTTTTGTGTATCAGTCGTTAGTTCCGAACTCTTTTTGGTATGGATGTACCACAGTTTCACCATTTGCTTGTTAAAGGACATTTGGGTGGTTTCCAGATTTTTGCTGTTACAAATAAACTTACTATAAACATTCAGTAAAATTTTTTGTGTGACGGCAAGTCTTCATTTCTCTGGGATTAATACCCAGGTGTGCAATTGCTAGGTTGTATGGTAGTTGTGTGTTTAGTTTTACAAGAAACTACCAAATGATTTTGCAGAGTATCTATACCATTTTACATTCTAAACAGCAATGTATGAATGATCCAGTTTCAACTTATCCTTGTTAGCATTTGGTATCATCACTCTTTTAGCCATTCTGATAAGCATATGTGGTGACATCTCAATGTAGTTTTAATTTGCATTTTCTTAATAGCTAATGATAATGAATATCTTTTTACCTGCTTACTTGCCATTTGTACATCTTCAGTGAATGTCTCCATGTCTTTTGCTTATTGTCTGATTGGATTTGTTTTTCTACTATTGAGTTTTTCCTTTTGTGAAACTTGTTTGTAGTATCAAGTCTTTGTCTAGCTCTAAATCTTGAACATTTTCTCTGTTTTTTCCAAAATTTTATAATTTTACATATATTTATTTGTTCATTTAAAGTTTACTTTTTTAGAGACAGCATCTCTCTCTGTTGGCAAGGCTGGAGTGCAGTGGTGCAGTCATAGATCACAGTCCTCCAACTCCTGGGCTCAGGTGATCCTTCCGCCTCAGCCTCCCAAGTAGTTAGGACTACAGGCATAAGCCCACTACCATGCCTGTGTTATTTCAGTGTGATCCATTGAGTTAGTGTTTGGATAAGGTATGAGATTAGGTCAGGGTACTTTTTTCCCCCAGCCTATTGTCCAATTGCTTTAACATTTATTAAGATGGCTAGTTTTCCTCTGTTGAATTACTTTTGTACCTATGTCAAAATTCAGTGGGACGTAT
The DNA here is from genome assembly GCF_000956105.1 of Propithecus coquereli. Classification (NCBI taxonomy): domain Eukaryota; kingdom Metazoa; phylum Chordata; class Mammalia; order Primates; family Indriidae; genus Propithecus; species Propithecus coquereli. The sequence goes on from NW_012136080.1 coordinate 13,391,442, forward strand.
TTGTGAGTCTATTTCTGGGTTCTCTGTTCTGTTTCATTGCTCTGTGTGTCCTTCCCTTTGCCAATACCACACAATTTTGACTACTGTAGCTATAGTAAGTCTTGAAATTTGGAAAACTGATTCCTCCCATTTTATTCTTCCTTGAAAAAAATTTTTTTAGCTGTTCTATTTTGCCTTTGCATATAAATTACAGAATAATATTGTGTATATAGACAAAAAAGTTTTTGCTGTGATTTTTGTTAAAAATTGCATTAAACCTGTTCATCAATTTAGGGGAAAATTGACATCTTTACTATGTTGAGTCTTCCAATCCATGAATATTTTTATTTGTATCTTTGATTTTTTCATCAGCATTTTGTACTTTTCAACATATAAATCCTCTTCGTGTTTTGTTAGATTTGTACCTCCTTTCTTTTTTTTCCTTTTGTTTTTGGGTGATTTTACATAGTATTGTATTTTTAATTTTGGTGTCTGTGTGTTCATTGCCAGTATATAGAAATACAATTGATTTTTGCAGCTTGGTCTTATATCCTGTGTCCTTGCTGAATTCACTTGTTAAATTACTTGATTGGTTAAAGTTTGAGCAGTTGCCTTATTTGGACTATCTCAGTGGGAAGTTCAAGTCTATGTAACTTAATAATGCCCAGTCGGCTGCTGGTGATTAGGTGGAGCTTACATTTTAATTTTCTTTTAAATTCTCCGTTATGTTTACTTTGTAGAAATCCAGGGTGTTAGAGCCACCTCAATCTAATGGCCTCTATTTAATTATTTTTAACAGTATTAGGAGTTCTTTTTGTAGATTTCCTTGGAATCTTCTGTGTAGTCATTTGTGTAATCTGCAAATACGGATAGTTTTATTCTTCCTTTCTGATCTGTATGCCCTTTGTATTCTTTTCTTGCCTTATTGAACTAAATAGAACTTCCATCACTATGTTGAATAAGAGTGGTGAGAGTGGACATCCTTGCCTTGTTCCTGATCTTAGGGGGAAAGCATCCAGTCTGTCACCGTTAAGTATGATTTTGGCTGTACGTTTTCTGTGCGTGCTATTTGTCAAGTTGAGGAAGTTCTCTTCTATTCCTGTTTTTCTGAAAGCTTTTGTCAAGTATAGGTGTTGAATTTTGTGAGATGCATTTTCTGTATCAGTTAATATGCTAATGATTTTCTACATTATCTTGTTAATTTGGTGGATTATACTGATTAATTTTTTAATATTAAACCATCCTTCCATCCCTGAAAAAAGCCACTTGGTCATAGAGTGTTAATTCTTTTTATATACTGCTGAGATTATGTAGAATTTGTGTCAGTTCTTTAAATATTTGGTAGAATTCTTCAGTAAAACCATTTGGACCTGGAGATTTCTTTAATGGGTAGAGTTTTTTAAATTATGAATTGCATTTTCTGATTAGTTTATAGGGCTGTTCTAATTATCTCTTTCATATTGGGTATTGGGGTAATTTGTATCTTTGAAGAATTGGTCAGTTTTCTCTAAATTGTCAAATTTGTGTGTATAGAGTTGTTTGTAATATTCCCATATTATCCTTTTTGTCCTTATTATCTTGCAGAGTCTATAGCGATATCTTCTAATTATTAATAGTTTTTTAATATTATTAATTTTTGTCTTTTTCTTGCCTGAAGTTTGTCAATTTTATTGATTTTTTTAAAGAACCAGCTATTTCATTGATTTTTCTCTGTTGTTTTTCTGTTTTCAGTGTCATTGATTTCTGCTCTTGATCATTTCTTTCTTCTGCTTGCTTTAAGTTTATTTATTTATTTATTTATTTCTGTAATGTGTTCTTGGGTGGTAGGAGCTTAAATTACTGATTCGAGGCTTTTCCTCTTTCTAATTACATGCATTAGAATTTCTCTCTCAGTGCTGCTTTAGCTATGTCCCCCAAATTTTGATAGATTCTATTTTCATTTTTATTCATTTCAGTGTAAAGTCTGATTTTCCTGGAGACTTCCCATTTGACCTGTGGATATTTAGAAAGTGTGTTGTTTAGCTTCCACATGATTGGTGATTTTCCTGTTACCTTTCTGTTAATTGATTTCTGGTTGATTCCGTTGTAGTCAGAAAATATACTGTATGATTTCAGTTCTTTTAAATTTGTTGAGGTTTGTTTTATGGCCCAGGATATCTTGTTATTTGTTCCCTGGGCACTTGAAAAGCATGTGATTTCTGCTGTTTTTGGGTGGAGGTTCTGTAAATGTTGATTAGAACCTATTGGTTGAAAGTTTTGGTGAGTTCTTTGATATCCTTGTTGATTTTCTATCTGGCAGGTAAAAGTTCTGGTTCTTTAATTGCCTTTTACTTAACCCAGTGGAAAGGTTGGAGTGCCTTATTATTACCTTTGGAGCATTGGAAGTAGGTTTCCTACTCTTTGCTGGTGTGGGTGGGGCCACAGTTTTTTCTGTGGTGTTTGACTGGAGTAGGGCAGTTAATTGTCTAAAAGTTTTCTGTCTTGTTAGATTGACCCTTTTTGGTTCATTATCTGGAGAGCACAGGTTATTGCTATTTTATTTTTTGTTTGTGCCCATTGGTATTTCTAGGTTGCCATCATTTACCCCCAAGTTCTGGGATATATTAGGCAAAAATAAAAGCTAGGGAATTCACCACTATGTCATTCCTTGAGTCCTGAGGTCCCTAGCTGATCTACCCTCTTCTCTTCACCTTTCAGAGTCTTCTTATGTTTGTTTTATGTAAAGTGTTCAGGGTTTTTAGTTGTACTTAGCTGGAGGAATAGGGAAAGAACAATTATTTTATCTTCGAAGTGAAAGTCCTCTAATTTACTTTTGTATGTTGCGTGAGGTAGGACTATTTTTCCCAAGTAGGTAGCTGGTTGTCTTAGTATCAATTATTGAATAACTCATTCTCCTCTAATAACTTGAAATGCCACTCATCGTATACATATATTTGTATCTTTATATATACAGCAGTTACTTAACTGACTTGCCTGATTAAATAACGTCCTCCATTTGTTATGAAGGATACAACCTGATAATCTTGGCACATTTCCAGTCCCACTGATTGAATTGAATCTGCTTACAAGATTCAGATGTAAGGTTTCTTCCAAGTATATTTCTTATTATAATTTTATATATTATATAAACAAACAAAAATAGTGCTAAATGAGGGTTGTTTTATAAAAAATAAATTGAGTGCTTTGGATGGAGTTATGAAAAGAAATCAGTATAAAAAATTGCTTGCTTTTGAATTAGGTCAGTTGAGACCACTGTAAATGTTTGGGGGGGGCGGAATACACAGAAATCTCCTCTGTATTCAGATTGTGTATCACCAGTGCTTTTAAGTACTCCATCTACTTTTAAAAGGTCTAAAGTAGAACTCACAACTTGTACATTAGAGAAGAGGGCTTCTAAAGCTACCTGTGTTCAGTATATGTGTTTCCTGAACCTCAATCTATATTTTATTAATCTGTTTCTACACCGGTATTATTTTAAATTGCCTTAGCATTTTTAGCACATTTTGCTATCTGATAGGGTAATTTTGCCTAGAGTGGGAATTTTCAGTTGAAAGAAAACCAAAACTGTCTTATACAATAAAGAGGTTTATTAGCTTAAGGAACAGGAGGTTCATAGGGCAGGCTTCAGTGCTTATTTTAGCAATTCTGGCTCTATTTCCTATCAGCTCTCCTTTAGCTTGCTTGATAATTTGATCCGCTAGCTGGTGATAAGATGGCTGCAGTAGGTTCCAGAGCTCTCACATCTACCTGTTCATGACAGAATCCACAGACAGTCTCTTACTATGTTTCTCAAGAGCCAGTCAACTCTACCCTAAAATCCCTAGTATACTTTTTCTTGCACCTCATTGGCCTTAATTGGGTTAATGTGGAATAACCTAGCAAGGAAAAGATGATAACTGGTTTATATAGGTTCTCAGTTCTGGTTGTACATTGGAGTCACTTGGGTAGTCTTAAAAAATGCTAATACCAATTTTCCAAATTTTTGTTTAAAGTTTTACATGTTTACTTTTCTAGATAAATTTTAAAATCATTTTGTCATGTTTCAAAATTCTATTCGGACCCAGAATTAAATTTCATTAAGCTTATAGATTAATTGGATTGGAGCAGGAGCCACAGGAAGGAATCAGAGTCAGTGCCCAGGTATCCCTGAAAAAATACTTCTCTGCTTTCAGCCTTCTTCCAGTGTCTCAAAAAACCTATTGCTCAGTCTCGTCGTTTTTTTACATCATGTACCAGTAATTATTTAGACTTGGTTATAACTCTTCATTTTGAAGTAATTTCAAACAAAAGTTGCAAGACTGCTAATAATTTTTTTTTCTGGCTTCTCTCTGCTCATATCATTGTTTCTTGAATACCACGTTGTCCTCCTTTTTTCTTTTCTTTTTTTTTTTTTTTTTTAATATTAGTTGTTTTGCTGCTGTACATACTTGAGTCATTGTGCCTGAAAAATGTGTCTACCTTGTTTACACACTTGAATGCCAGCAGATGTTGAATACTAGATTAAAATGCATTTCCCTGAGAACTCTGAAGAACTTGCGTCATTGTCCAGGAAAGAGACTGCTTACTCAATATCCAGAACAAAAAGCTGAATTTACTTGCTTGAAAAGCCAAGGATAGCTGTTTTATGTAAAATAATCTCTCTGAAGAAAACAGAACTGATCTGGTTGTGACTGGTTTGATCAGGAGTGAGGTTCTGGAGTGAGATTGGCTTATAATTTTCCTTTCTTCTGAAAGAGTTTGTATTAATATAAATTAGAATTACTCGTTCCTTGAATTTTAATAGAACTTGCCTGTCAAACCTCTGGTCCTGGTATTTTCATTATGGAAAGATTTCTTTAATGATCAGTTCAATTTTATTATATTATTTCATTTTTTCTATAAATTCGTGCATTCACTTGTTTTCAGATTTATTGATAAAATTGTTCATAATGTTGCCATTCCTTTTAGATATCTGCAGCATCTATAATTGTGACTGCCTTTCATTCCCGGTACTTGGGTGTACTTTTTCTTTTTTTTAACTGATCAGTCTTGCTGGAACTATGCCAGCTTTATCCATCTTGGTAAGAACTACAAGCATACCTTGTTTTATTGCACTTGGCTTTATTGTGCTTCACAGATACTGCATTTTTGACAAATGAAGGTTTATTACAATTTTTCATTGAGTAAGTTTGTTGGTGCCATTTTTCCAACAGCATGTGCTCATTTCCTGTCTCTCCGTTACAATGTGGTAATTCTTGTAGTATTTCAAACTTTTTCATTATTATGTCAATTATGGTGATCTTTGATCAATGATGTCTGGTGTTACTATTGTAATTGTTTTGGGGCACCGTGAACTGCGCCCATATGAGATGGCAAACATGATCTGTAAATAATTTGTTTTCTGACTGTACCATACACCGGCCAGTCTCCCTTCTCTCTCCCTCTCCTTGGGCCTCTTTATTCCCTGAGACACAATATTGAAATTAAGCCAATTAATAACCCTACAATGGGCTCAAAGTGTTCAAGTGAAAGGAAAAGTTGCATGTCTCTCACTTTAAACCAAAAGTTAGAAATGATTAGGTTTAGTAAGGAAGGCTTGTTGAATGTCGAGATGGGCCAAAAGCTAGGCCTCTTGTGCCAGCCAGGCAAAAAGTTAAAATGCAAAGAAAAAGTTCTTGAAGGAAATTGAAAGTGCTACCACGGTGAACACACAAATGATAAGAAAGCAAAAAGCAAAACAGCCTTATGGCTGAAATGGAGGAAGTTACAGTGGTCTGAATAGAAAATCAAACCAGCTACAACCTTCCCTTAAGCCAAAGCCTAATCCAGAGCAAGGTCCTAATTCTCTTCATTTCTATGAAAGTTGAGAGAGGTAAGGAAGCTGCAGAAGGATGTGAAATTGGCAAAGGTTGGTTCCTGAGGTTTAAGGAAAGAAGCCATCTCCATGAAAGTGCAAGGTGAAGCAGCAAATGCTGATATAGATAAGCTACAGCCAGTTATCCAGAAGATCTAGCTAAGGTAATTGATGAAGGTGCTACACTAAACAGTAGATTTTCAATGAAGACAAAACAGCTTTCTATTGAAAGAGATACGGTGGTCTAGGACTTTCATAGCTAGAGAGGAGAAGTCAGTGCCTGGCTTCAAAGCTTAAAAGGACAGGCTGACACTCTTGCTAGGGGCTAAAGCAGTTGGTGACTTTAAGTTGAAGCCAGTATTCATTTATCATTCCAAAAATCTTAGGACCCTTAAGAATTATGCTAAATCTACTCTGCCTGTGCCATATAAACGGAACAACAAAGCCTAAATGACAGCACATCTGTTTATAGCATATTTTAAGCCCACTGTTGAGACCTACTCAGAAAAAAAAATTCCTTTTAAAATACCATTGCTCAATGACAGTGTACTTAGTCACCCAAGAGCTCTGAGGGAGATGTACAAGGTTAATGTTTTTTCATGCCTGCTAACATAACATCCATTCTGCAGCCCATAGATCAAGGAATAATTTCGACTTTTAAGTCTTATTTTTTAAGAAATATATTTCGTAGATAGTGATTCCTCTGATGGATCTGGACAAATTAAACTGAAACCCTTCTGGAAAGGAATCACCATTCTAGATGCCATTAAGAACATTTGTGATCCATAGGAGGAGGTCAAAATATCAATGTTAAGAGGAATTTGGAAGAAGTTGATTCCAATCCTTATGGATGACTTTGAAAGTTGTTCAAGACTTCAGTGGTTGGAGTCACTGCAGATGTGGTGGAAATAGCAAGAGAATTGGAATTAGAAGCGGAGTTTGAAGATGTGACTGAATTGTTGCAATCTCATGATCAAACTTTAATGGATGAGAAGTTGCTTCTTATGGATGAGCAAAGAAAATGATTTCTTAAGATGGAATCTGCTCCAATGTAGATGCTGTGAACATTGTTGAAATGACAACAAGTGATTTAGAATATTATATATAAACTACTTAGTTGATAAAACGGTGGCAGGGTTTGAGAAGATTGCCTCGAATTTTGAAAAAAGTTCTAACGTGGTAAAATGCTGTCAAATAGCATTGTGTGCTACAGAGTAGTCTTTTGTGAAAGGAAGAGTCTTATCGATACAACAGATTTCACTGGCGTCTTATTTTTAGAAATTGCTGCAGCTGCCCCAACCTTTAGCAGTCCCCACCCTGATTAGTCAGCAGCCATCAACGTTGGGGCAAAATGCTCCTCCAGGGAAAAGATTATGACTCTGAAGGCCCAAATGAGCATTAGCATCCTTAAGCAATAGAGTATTTTTTAAATTAAGGTACGTACTTTTTTTTTTTTGACATAATGCACACTTAATAGATGCGACGATAGCTGGGTGCAGTGGCTCATGCCTGTAGTCCCAGCTACTCGAGAGGCTGAGGAGGGAGGATCACTTGAGGCCAGGAGTTAGAGATCAGCCTAGGCAACATAACAAGACCACGTCTCTAAAAAATTTTTCTAAAAAAATTAGCCAGACACGGTGGCTCACACCTGTAGTCCCAGTTACTAGGAAAGATGAGATGGGAGGATCACTGGAGGCCAGGAGTTTGAGACCAGCCTGGGTGATATAGTAAGATCCTATCTCTTTTAAAAAAGAAAAAACAAAAGACTACAGTATAGTGTAAATATAAACTTATATATGCACTGGGAAAAAAATTTGTGACTCACTTTATTATTTGCTTTATTGTAGTAGTCTGGCACTGAACCTGCAGTGTCTCCAAGGTATGCCTGCACCTTTTCATTTTATTGAGCCCTTCTGATATATCTTTTCATTAAATTCTTTTATTGTATTATTTCATTTGTTTTACTTAAAAAAAATCCTTCTTAACCGTTTTAGATGGTCAGTTCATTAATTTATTTTTACATCTTTTTATTTTCTAATGTAACTACTTAAAACTAGAAATTTCCCTCTATATCCTCCTTTTGCTGCACCCCACAAGGTTAGGTGTATAGTTTTGTAATTACCATTTACTTCTAACTAATTTCAGAATTCTATACCATTTCTTCTTAGACTCATGAGTTTTTTAGAAGTTTCCAAACATACATAGCTTTTAAAAATCTGTGTTTCAGTTACAGCTGTCAGAGAATATGGTGTAGGATACCAGTTACGTAAAAGTTGTTGAGACATTCTTCATGGCCTGGCATTTGATCAATTTTTGTACACGTTCTGTTTGTATTCTTCTGTTTGGAAGCAATATTCTGTATATTTCTATTAAATCAAAATTACTGATTGTGTTATCAGTTCTTCTCCAGCCTTAATAATGTTTTTATCTCTTTGTTTTATTCCTGAGATAAATACATAAAAAAATTGTTCTTTGTGATAATGGATTTGTCAGTTTCTCCTTGTGTTTCCACCAATCTATTTATTTTGGAGCTATGTTATTAAGTACATATAAGTTTAGATCTTACATATATTGAGTAGAACCTTTGTCATCGTGTAGTGAACTTTATTACTAATAATGGTTTTTGCCTTAAAATTATTTTGTCATATTAATATAGGAACACCTTTTTCTTTAAATTGGTGTTTGCCTCATGTATTTTTCCATATTTTTTACTTTCAATCCTTCAGTGTCCTTAGATTTTTTAGGTGTGTCTCTTTTAAAAAGTATGTAGAATGCTACTATTTCAACCTTATATAAAAATATTTTCTATTTGTTCACAGTGCTGAAGCTGCTGAAAGATGGCAGAAGAAGTGGTGGTAGTAGCCAAATTTGATTATGTGGCCCAACAAGAACAAGAGCTGGATATTAAGAAGAATGAGAGATTATGGCTTCTGGATGATTCTAAATCCTGGTGGCGAGTTCGAAATTCCATGAATAAAACAGGTTTTGTGCCTTCTAACTATGTGGAAAGGAAAAACAGTGCTCGGAAAGCATCTATTGTAAAAAACCTAAAGGATACCTTAGGTAAGATATTTTTGTATTAACAGAACAATAACTTTCTTTTAAATGGATTTTGGACCTTAGTTCTTTGTGTAGCATTCTGACAGCAGGGTGCAGAATTGACTTGAAAGGGCCAAGACTGTAATTTCAGCTAGACAAGATAGATTTGACTCATAGCAGGTGTTCAAGCCAGGAGACCAATGAATGGTCATAAGTGTTAGCAAGCAGTTTCTGTAAATCTAGGCCCAAGTTCAAAGGTTGAGCCAGAATGGTGCTAATGAGCTGAACTTATTCTGACTTTGTAGCAGGGTTCTTTGAACCATGACTGCCTGTTGGAATTTAGACTTACAGGCAGAATTGCCTCCTTGGCATGAAGACAACTTACTTTATATGGCTTATTGCCGAATTTTAACATCTAATGGCTTACATTTTGAACCTCAGTTTAAAAAACAAACCATCGTTGTATTCTATTTGGTAAGAGTTTTAAACTGTGGATCATTAATTACTGTATGTTAGCATCTACAGAGCTGATCTCTTTCCTGTTTTGTTTCTCTTTTCTCCCCCCCTTTCTTCCTCTAAAGTTTTAACTTTTTAAATTTTTATTGGCCTTCATTAGGGCCCGAAACAGCTTCACATTGGGCTTGGCTAAGCCAATAGGAAGGAAATATGCATGGGTGAGAACTGGCCTCTTCTTTTTTTTTTTAATTTTAATTCTCCTTAGCTGACAGGAAGGAATTGGGAGGGATAGAATTTCATTTTTGGTATTCACACAAGCATGCTGTTGCTTAATGGTTCTTTTTCTATATGTGGGAAAAAAGTAAAATTTCTCCTTGCAAAGACAGTTTGGGAACAATATATGAAATATTATTGACTCACTACTTTACATTAGTTTTTATTTCTTCTTTTCATTTTTTTAGAGACAGGGTCTAGCTATGCTGCCTAGGCTGAACTCGAACTCTTGGCTTCAAGCAATCCTCCCAAGTAGCTGGGACTATAGATGTGTGCCACTGTACCTGGCTTAGTTTTCATTTCTTATTCAACATTATTGTTACTCTAGACTAGAATGATTTTTCATTGTCAGCAGTAGAAAACAAATATTTAATGTTTTTAACCATTGTAAAATAGCAAAAACTAAAATACAGTACAATTCAAAATAAGATACGAAGTAATGGAGTATCAGTTTCTGAACTAAAAATATTTCCAGTGTTCTAAAGGTAATTTAACAGGTGTAGTCACAGTGATGTTTAACTGCAGAGGTACCTTTTTTCAGATTTTAAGATTTTGCCAATAATACCATTATTTTAATATATTATTTTTGAGACAGGGTCTTGCTCTGTTGCCCAGACTAGAGTACAATAGTGCAATCATAGCTCACTGCAACCTCCAACTCCTGGGCTCAAGCGATCATCCTGCCTCAACCTCCCAAGTAGCTAGGACTACTTGGATATGTATATGCCACCATGCCTGGCATATTTTTTTAGTTTTTGTAGAAACAGGGTCTTGCTATATTGCTCAGGCTGGTCTTGAACTTCTGGCCTTAAGCAATCCTCCCATCTTAGCCTCCCAAAGTGCTGGGATCCCAGACATGAGCCATCATGCCCAACCCTATTTTTAGTTTTGAAATGGAGGGGAAATCAGGGATTTTCCTTGAATAGCAGAAGAGACCAGAGGTAAAACCAGAAATACTTCTGGTTTTATAAATACTAGATATTTATTTAAAGCATGTCGATTAGAGATATTGAGGAAAATTAAGGTTTCTATTAAAGTATGCCTCATAGTAATGAATGCATGGAGCGGACTAGGAATACCTAGATAGACTTTTCGTTACTTTTTAAAAGGTTACTGATATCCTGGGACTACAGAAAATGTGGCAGTAACTAACAAATGATAGCTAAATGATATCACAGAGCAAAGAGGAAAAATATCTGAGTTTTAGATGTTATTATATATAAATCTAAAACCTCAATTAAATATAATTGTGATTATTTGTTAATACTCCTGAGAAACCTTCCATTATTTTCTGACATTACTGAGGCAATTTTATCAAAGTTTTATCTTTATTTAAATCTTAGGAAATCTCTCTTCACTTTATTACAATATTATAGTTATTGCTACCTGTATTCCAGGATGCTTGGAAACATTTTTTTAAGGTAGTGATCTGTGGTTAGCCTGTGTAATGATGTAAATCCACCATTTGCATTAGACAGCCTTTTTTCCCTTTTCTCAGAATTTTTGCACCTTTTTGGTAACTTAAATGTCCCATGGAATAAATGGATTTGTTTCACAATGATTTTGCTGGTGGAGACATTGTTTGAAAGTTAAGAAGAAAAAGGAAAAAACACGAAAGGATGAAAGTGTATATATTTTTAACTATTAAAAATTATATGTGCCTTAAAGCTTCTTTTCAAATAGGTCTGAATAATAAGGTCACATTTTTGGCCATCATGACTTTACTCGTTTTACTGGTTCTGTTATAGTTCAGGGGGAAAAAAGTTTTAGAAAGGGAGAATCCTCAGAAAAACTTTCTGTTGCTTGGGTGTGGGCCAGGTCACATGGATTGGGTGTGGGAAGTTTCAGTGTTGCAGAACAGACCCGGAAGCTCACTGAAAATTATCCTGAGCTGTGTTAACAAACTGGCAAAAGAGAACACGGAATTTTTATTGAAAATGGACTGGTTAAACGTCTTTAAGGGTTTTTTCAGTAAGTTAATCTATTTATTAAACCCATTGTTTTCTTGTAGTTTTTGAATTAGATTTTTCGCTTTTGTGAATTTAAAGGAAAATTGGAGAGAACTTGGTGGGTTTATATAGGCTGCCACATTATGTCGTTTATGCAATATAAGCTAAATGATTGGTGATATATCAAATAATAGCAGTTTTAACTTTGTAAGTAAAATAATTTAAAAATGTTTTAGTGTGAATGTTTAAATAACAAATAGGGAAAGGATATAAATGGTTTGAGTTTGATGCAATTCTAATTCACTAACTTTCACTTAGCACAGACATTTGAAGTGAATTAAAATATAAACATATTAAAAACATTGGGAAGTAAAGGATTAGGTGAACAAAATCTTTCATCCTTGACCTTTGAATTAGCATGATATTGTTTTATTATTTTTTACTTAGATTGTAGAGGAACAGTGTAAAGATAACTTTAATAAAAGTACCAGTAAAAAAAAAAAAAAAGGATGTTTTGATTTAATCAGTACAGGATTGGTAGAAGTTACTGTTTTGTGAACGTGAGATTTGATATTTTGAAGTGAGTTCTGAGAGTTGCTGTATACAAAGGATATGAAATAGCGAATTTTGGGGGCTGTTTTTGAGTTCAGGTCATGAAGTGATACTAATACTAATTTACAGGAGCCTAATTTGTGTGTCTACCAGTGGCCTTTTTATGATCTTATCATAGTGAACTTGATTTGATCTCCTTGAACATTTGCTTGGTGTTTCTAGAAAAATGGACAGAGGAATTATTGTAAAAGTCCCATGCACAATGAGCCTAAGGAAACAAAGAGTAATCTGACGAGAGATTCCAGGGAAAAGGGCAAAACAGAAAAGGAGTAAGCACTTTGTTGAAAAAGAATGTTGTAATTGTTATGCGAAGACTAATTTGTTTCTTTAGTTAGCCTTGGTGGCTTAGTGAATCCCTCTGGACTATGTCTTTTAACTTCCGTTTACTTTTTGTGGCGTTATTAAAATTTCAGATCTTTGCATTTTCATTTTTTTTGGGTTAGTTTTCCTTTTTACAGTGATCCCCCAACCTTTTGGCTCTAGGGACTGACTGGTTTCATGTAAGACAGTTTTTCCACAGACCAGGGCAGGGTGGTGGAGCTCAAATGGTGACACAGCCTGAGGGTTGGGGACAGTGGTTTTAAAGAACTTACTAATTTATTCATTCATTTGTTTATCAGTATATTTTCATTGAGAGCCTGTTGCAAGCCAGGCAAAAATCATAGAGTGAAAAACTAATACTACCTCTAGCAGATCCTACATTCTGGTGGGGAAGTAGGTGATGGTTGTTATTTAAGAATAATAATGCAGTGGATTTCATGTCTAGATTTGGTCATAAGTGATATTGACCATAAATCAACCAGAAACGGTATTAAAAAGAGTGTAAAAAGAATATGTTATATCATTGATAGAGTAATTTAATATATATCATCATATATAAATGATATATAAAGCTAAGTGCTTTACATATACAGTGATAAAATTACCATTCTCTCTATGAATCTTAGGAATTTGATAGTGAATCTTAAATGCATTTGTAGACCAAGGTCAGGATTTGAGCTTTGTAACAAAGATACTCCTTTCCACAATCCCTGTAGCACTCCAAAATTTTTATTTATTTTGCCAGGCAGCTTGTCAGACTAGAGACACCTACTCCCTGAATGGACTTAAAAAGTAGAGGAAACAGGATATGTGCTGCTTGTGTGGTAGCCAGAATACCCTTGAAAACAAAAATTACACAGTGTTTTAGATAAATCAGAAGATAATAAAAAATAATTTATTTCATGTAGATGAGATGAAATGGAAATACAAAAATTTTAATAAAAGCCAGTGATGGAAAGAATACCATATATTTATATTTAGAATTCCTTAGTTCTGCTCCCAGATATACCACTTGCTAGCCATGTGGCCTATGATAAATAACTAAACTTTCCTGACTTCCTGTTCCTTATTTGTAAAGGAGAGAGTAGGGCAAGACTTGATGATCCTGGAAAGTCCCTTCTAACTCTCTAAGTCTTAAAGTCTTGGTAAACAACTAAGCAGTCTTGGGTGTGTCATAGGCATCAAGAAATCAATGAAGGAGAAATTAGTTTTGATGAAGTAGGAACATAAGAACAGAATTGTAGTTCACTAAGGAATTAGAAGAAGCCATAGTACTTTCTTTGACCCCATTCTCTTGAACATTTGCTCTGTGATTTAGATGAAGGAAAAATGATGTACGTAAAGTAAGAAAGACCTCATGCTGGAAGCAATAACTAATAAATACATAATGGGTTTGAAATACATTTGGAAACTAAAAATCAGGATAGAAATAAACAAGATGAATGGGAACAGACAATGTAAAATCCTACATTAAGTTTTTAAAAGGAATGGAAAAGATTAATGAGAACCTAGCCTGGCCTCAGTTTACATAAGTTAGAAGACTTAGTAAGAACTGTTGTGGTAATGTAGGTGCTAAAGTCTCAACACAGCCCATGATGGCACTGATTCAAGTCTGTGAGGTGTTCTGGTGAAATGATGCAATAGCTCCCTTGTGTGTGTGTTGGCCAAATAAAACACGATGTAGCTTATCCTCTTTGGATATTTTTTTAAACAATGGTATTGAGAAACTTGGATGCCTCCAAACACTGGCATCTGGAATATCAAGGATTTGGAAACCAGATTACATAAGGAATAGTTATGGGTACAGAGATTTGCCTCAGGAAGAGGACAGCTATGACACAAGGAAGGAATGTTCACAATGCTTAACTAGGTTCTTAAAAAGTCTTGTATTTATAATGCATTGTTCTAATTAAGCAACAGTGCTGTAGGAACAGGGAAGTAAGAACAGTGGTTAGTAATGAGATGATGCGAAGCTATACTAACTCTTTAAAAACACACACGCATGCGCGCACACGCGCGCGCACGCACTTGCACATGATGATAAAAGAAATTGACTGCCTCAGAATTGTGCCACCCTCCCAGTGATTAAATCTGAGTATTTCATTGCCAAGTACAGCCAAGTCTAGCAATATAGTGCAATAAAAAGGTTTAAGTAATTTTGAAAATTTAATACCAGACACACTAGGAGGTAGAAAAGTAATAACTACCATTGATTGAGTGCCTGCTGTGTGCTATGCACTGTGCTAAGTGCTTTACATATACAGTTATTAAAATTCTTTACAAAAAATTTATGGGGTAGGTAATTACTGCACACCACCGTTTCACAACCAAGGAAACTGGAGTTGAAAGAAATTAAATAACTTGACCAAGATTACATAACCAGTACCAAGAGTAAAATTAAAACCCGTATCTCTTTTGTTTTCATAGTGAATCCTTTATGACTAAAGAGTAGAGAAAGAATTAGTCAGGTAAGCAATGGATTAGAATAGTTTGATGCAAAAAGGACTAATTGAGGTTAGGAGGATTGTGGTTAACTAACTGTGTGAGATGGGGAAGTGCTATGGTCTGAATGTTTGTGTCCCCCCAAATTCATAACTTGAAACCTAATCACCAATATGATGACATTAAGAGGTGAGACCTTTGGGAGGTGACTAGGTCATGAGAGCAGAGCCCTCATGAATGGGATTGGTCCCCTTATATAAGAGGCCCAAGGGAGCTTCTTTGCCCCTTCTGCCATGTGAGGACTTAGTCAAGAACATGCCATCGGCCGGGCGCCGTGGCTCACGCCTGTAATCCTAGCACTCCGGGAGGCCGAGGCGGGCGGATCGTTCTGAGCTCAGGAGTTCGAGACCAGCCTGAGCAAGAGCGAGAGCTCAAATGGTGACACAGCCTGAGGGTTGGGGATAATTGGACAGCTAAAAATATATGTAGAAAAAATTAGCTGGGCATGGTGGCGCGTGCCTGTGGTCCCAGCTACTCGGGAGGCTGAGACAGTAGGATTGCTTGAGCCCAGGAGTTTGAGGTTGCTGTGAGCTAGGCTGACGCCACGGCACTCGCCCCAAGCAAGAGAGTGAGACTCTGTCTCAAAAAAAAAAAAGAACATGCCATCTATGAGAAATGGGCCCTTACCAGACAGAATCTGCTGATGCCTTGAACTTGGATTTTTCAGTGACCAGAAGAACTATGAGAAATAAATTTTTCTTGTTTATAAGTTATCTGGTTCATAGTATTTTTGTTGTAGTATCCTGAACAGACTAAGGAAGAATTTAGAAAAGCTAAAACATTGATCAGAGAGAAATTTGTGAAAGAATATAATTCTTGCTGATTATAACATAATTGAGAAACTCAAAAGTATTAACACTTTTTGTTTGTATAACTTTGTAAAGTACTTTTGCATCTGTTCTCATTGATGACAGGAGATTAAAAGGACCATTTTCTAGCAATAGAAACAAAGGACAGTAGACAGGCCCTTCTCAAAGAATTGTAAGCAGGAGAGAATAGTACAACCTACTGATAATGCATACATTTGTTCAGTCATTCACATGATAAACATTAATGGAATATTTAACATGGGCCTGGCACTGGGGATAGAGATGTGATTAAAAACCTGGTGTTTGATTTAAAGAAAGAAGATTTTGGTAAACAGAGTGTTAAGTGTTATAGTAAAGATATTTATAAAGAGTAGTAATGGCACAAAGGAGGAATACATCAACTCTGTTTTAAGGAGAGAAAGGGAAATCTTCAGTGAGAAAATACCTCGACTAAGTCTTAAAGAATGAGGATGGGAAGTGTTTTAGGCAGAAAAATATCATGTGCAAGGCTCAGAGCCTTGAAAGAACACCGGTTTTTGGTAACTCTGAGGAGCTTGATATGGCTGTAGCATTAGTTATAGCATCAGCATTTTAAGGAAAAACAGGTATGAAGTTGAAGACATGTTAACCAGAGGGATCACAGAGGATTTTCTGTTACATAGAAAACAAATATTCTAAGCTATTCTGCATGTTCTTTCCCTGAAATAGTTCTGGCCTCTAAGATTAAAATACATTGTTTTTGGTGTTTTCTCACTTGGGATTTTAATTGTTGAGTCTGTTAAAAAATTCTTCATTTCTTTTTTTGACAATGTATAATTAGTCTTAGACATTATCTTTTTCAGGATTTTTTAAAAAATCATTTTGAAACTAATCTTTATTTTCAGGTTTAAAATTTTTTTTGTATTTGCTTATATCATTCCATTTTACTCAATTTAACAAATATTTATTGAGAATCTGCTGTGTGCACAGTTCTGGATGGTGTAGGAAATATAAAAGATCAATGAGACATAGAATTTTCTTCTCTGGAAGCTTTTGCTGTAGTAGATGAGCTTAAAAGACAACTACAGGAAGAATCATAATACAGGTACCTCAGAAGTACAAGGTGCTTGGGTGTTTAAGAAGGAGAACTTATATATCATTGGGGGTCGGGGTAGGAAATGAAGGATGTTGAGAAACATGAGGCAGGGAGTTTAATAAAATGAAGTTATTACTTAAAATGGTAATTATTGAATGTGTAGATTTTTGAGTGCAAGGAGTTTTAATAAGGTTTTGGGAAGAAACTAGCAAACAAAGTAAACTAAGTTATAAAAGTGGAAACTTTATTCCAGAGATTTTGATTAGCCCATTTTTATTAAACTTTAGAGTAGTTTTGGTTCAGGGCCTTATGCTAAGATGCTTTTATTTAGCACTTACTATACATACTATGCTGTTACTTTATTCAATTATGCTGTTATTTTATTCAATTCTCAAAAACACTTCTATGAGATAAATGGTATTTTCTCCATTTATAAGCTCAGAAAAGTGAAAGAGTTTGTTCAAAATGCCATAGTTAGTAAGTGGTAGAGCTGGGATTGGAACCCAAAGTCTGATTCAAGTTCTGTGCTTTTCTTCAATAGTCTATACCATAAACCTGTAAAGGAAGTCTGAGGACATTCTAGAGAGGACAGTAGATTCTGGGCAGAATATTTCTCTTAATTTGATAGACAATATAGAGGCAGCATTGGCTTTTGAGCAGGTGTGTCATGTGATTACAGCTATATTTATAGAAAGATTAGACTGATTGATATGGATGGTGGATTAAATGAGGGAGAGATTAGATAGTAAGGAAACTAAAGGGTAGTAAAGGCTCAGGTACAACATAATAGGCCTGAACTAGAGCAACCATAGTGGGAATGGAAAGTGTGGGCAATAAGGAGATAAAAGATGATTCCGAGGATTTAAGACTCTTCAAAAAATGTTTTTTGAGGTAAAATTCATATAACATAGAATTAACTATTTGAAAGTATACAATACAGTGATATTGAGTATATTAACAGTGTTGTACAACTGTCACTTCTAATTCCAAAATGTTTTCATCACCGTAAAAGGAAACCCGTTAAATAGTCACTCCTCATTCCCCACTCCCTTCAGCCCCTGGCAGTCACTAATCTGCTTTCTGTCCCTGTGGATTTACCTATTCTGGATATTTCATATAAGTGGAATTATACAATATGTGGCCTTTTGTGTCTGGCTTATTTCACTTGGCATAATATTTCTCAAAGTTTATCCATGTTGTAGCATGTATCAATACTTCTTCCCTTTTATGGCTGAATAATATTCCATTATATTAGGTTATTAAGTATGAAATGCCCAATTTCCTTAAGTGCTAAGTTTGACAGTTGATATCTCTGACATTTCACTTTGACATTTCTTGTTTTATGTTTATTGTGAAGGTAAATCCTCAGTCTTTCAAATGCACGTTGTCTCTTGTGATTATCTTTCAAATTTTTTTTAGAGCAATTTTTGTGAAACCATGGACAAGTCAACAATTTGTGTTATTTTCGAATATGAGTTCTGTTACTTGTTATATGTCTGTTCAAATTTTCTATTTCTTACTGAGTCAGTTTTGATTGATTGTTTCTTGGATTGATCTTTTTTCATCCAGGTTAACTAATTTGTTGGCATACAGTTGTTTATAGTATTTGCTCATAATTCTTTTTTAAAATTTCGGTAAGGTCTGTAGAAATGTTCCCACTTCATTTCTGATTTTTACTAATTTGAGTCTTCCCTCTCCCCCCCTCCCCATCCCCTGTCTTTTTGGTCAGTCTAGCTAAAGACTGTTGAGGTTTGCTGATATTGTCAAATAACCAAGTTTTGGTTTTGTTCGTTCCCTCTGCTGTATATTTTTTAAAAAATTTTTATCTCAGCCCTCTCATGAGAAATCAAATATCTGCTATCATTTTTTATTATTTCCTTCCTTCTGCTAGCTTTGGGTTTAGTTGTTTCTTTTTCTAGTTCCTTAAGTTGTAAATTTAAGTTGTTGATTTGAGATCTTTTTTATGTAAGCTTCTAGAGCTATAAATTTCTGTCTGGGCACTGCTTTTGCTGCATACTGTAGGTTTTAGAATGTTGTATTTTCATTTTCATTTGTCTCAAAGTATTTTCTAATCTCACCTGAAATTTCTTTGTAATCTACTGGTTGTTTAAGAGTGTATTGATTAATTTTCACATATTTGTAAATTTTCCAGTTCTCCTTTCTGCTGTTGATTTCTGAGTTCATTCCATTATGGTCAGAGAAGATACTTTGTATGATTTCAAATTCAGATTTATTTAGACTTGTTTTGTGACCTAACATATGGTGTGTCCTACAGAATGTTCTTTGTGCACTTGAGAGAAGTGTGTAATGTATTCCGCTGTTTGATGGAGTATTCTCTCTCTATATATATACATCTGTTAGGTCTAGTTGGTTTATTGTTCATGTCCTCTATTCCCTTAATGATCTTTTGTTTAGTTCTGTCCATTATTGAAAGTGGGGTGTTGATGTCTCCAACTATATTGTAGAGCTGTATTTCTACCTTTAATTCTGTCAGATTTTGCTTTATATGTCTTGAGGCTCTGTTTTTAGGTGTGTATATATTTGTACTTGTTAACACTTCTTGATAGATTGATCGTTGTATCAATATATAATGTCCTTTTTTGTCTCTTGTAACAACTTTTGTCTTTAAGTCTAGGTTGTCTAATATTTACATAGCCACCCCAGCTTTCTTGGTTATCATTTACATGGGATATCTTTTTTCATCCTTTCACCTTGAAACCTATTTGCGTTTTTGTATCCAAGGTGAGTGTTTTGGCTGGGTGCAGTAGCTCATGCCTGTAATCCCAGCACTTTGGGAGGCCTAGGCAGGAGGATCACTTGAGGTGTAGGAGTTCAAGACCAGCCTGGGCAACATAGCGAGACCCTATCTCTACAAAAATTGAAAAAAAAAAAAATTAGGCAATGGTGGTACATACCTATAGTCCCCACTACTTGAGAGGCTGAAGTGGGATTATTGTTCAAGTGCAGGAGTTGTAGGCTGCAATAAGCTATGATCATGCCACTGCACTCCAGTCTGAGTGATGAAGCAAGACCCCATCTCTCTCAAAATAATTTTTTTTAAAAGTGTCTTGTAGATAACAGAGTTGGATCATATTATTTTTAATCTATTCACATTTAAAATAATTAATAAGGAAGAACTCGTATAGTTTGGCTGTTTGTTTTCTATTAATATAAGTCTTATACCTTTATTTCTCCTCAGTTCCTCTATTACTGCCTTCTTTTGTGATTTATGTTTTCTGATGTACTATTTTATTTCCCTTCTCATTTCTTTTTCTGTATATTTTAAAATTTTCCTTAGTGATTACTGTGGGGATTAAAATTAAAATAACATCTAATGTTTTTAACAGTCAAGTTTGCATTAATACCAGCTTACTTTCAGTAGCATACATAACTGCTCCTTTGCAGCTTCATGTTTATACATTTTATTCGTTGTGTGCCCATTAACCTAGATTTGAAATTTTTGTTTTATACATTTTTATTTTAAATCATTTAGGGAAAAAAAGAAGACTTACAATAGATGCGGTACTACTAGATTTTATATTTACCTATGTAGCTACCTTTACTATTGTTCTTTATTCATATGACTTCAGATTACTGTCTGGTGTCCTTTCATTTCAGCATTTCTTATAGCACAGGTCCAGTAGTGATGAATTCCTTCAGTTTTTGTTTTTCTGAGAATGTCTTAATTTCTCTTTCACTTTTTTTTTTTT
>NW_012136080.1:13412808-13416164 GCF_000956105.1 Propithecus coquereli
TAATGGAGAAGTCTAGGCTTTTAATATACCTGTCACCTGCATAGTGTACATTGTATCCAGTAGGTAATTTTTTTATCCTTCCCCCTCTCCCAACATCCTCCTCAAGTCTCCAATGTCCATTAAGTCACTCTGTATGACCAGGCATATCTATTACTTAGCTCCCGCTTGTATCCTAGAACATGTGGTATTTGGTTCTTTGTTCCTGGGTTACTTCACTTGGAATGATGGCCTCCAGGTTCATCCAAGTTGCTACAAAAGACATTATTTCACTCTTTTTTGATGGCTGAGTAGTACTCCTTGGTATATATATACACCACGTTTTCACATTTACTTTTCTTTTTTTTCCCCCAAAATATTGCGGTGGAACACATGCTTTTGGTTCCATGTATCAGTTTTGTTATGCTTGAGTCAGAGTTATAAGTGTGCACATCACCGACATAGTGTTCATTGTACCTGTTAGGTAGGTTTTTGCCCATCCCCTCCTCCCTTCACCCCCTGCTTGATTTCCACTGAGTTTTATTTCCCTCTTGTGCACGTGTGCTCATCAGTTAGTTCCAATTTAATAGCAAGTACATATGGTATTTGTTTTTCCATTCTTGTGATACTTCACTTAGGATAATGGTCTCCAGTTCCATCCAAATTGTTGCAAAAGGCCTTAATTCATCCTTTTTCATGGGTGAGTAATATCCCATAGTATACATATGCCACATTTTGTTAAACCACTCATGAATTGATGGGCACTGGAATTGATTCCACATCTTTGCAATTGTGAGTTGTGCTGCAGTGAACATTCAAGTGCAGGTATCTTTTTGATAGAATGACTTCTTTTCCTTTGGGTAGATACCCAGTAGTGGCATTGCTGGATCAAATGGTAGGTCTACTTTTAGTTCTTTGAAGAATCTCCAAACTGTTTTCCATGGAGGTTGTACTAATTTGCAGTCCCACCAACAATGTATAAGTGTTCCTTTTTCTCTGCATTCATGCTAGTGTCTATTGTTTTTGAACTTTTTAATAAAAGCCATACTAACTTGGGTAAGATGATATTTCATTATGGTTTTCATTTGCATGTTCCTGATGATTAGTGATGTTGAACATTTTTTCATATGTTTATTGGCTATTTGTCTATCTTCTTTTGAAAAGCTTCTGTTCATGTCTTTTGCCCACTTTTTAATGGTGTTGTTTGTTTTTTCCTTGCCGATTTGCTTGAGTTTTTTGTAGATTATGGTTATTAGCCCTCTGTTGGATATATGGTTTGTGAATATTTTCTCCCATTCTGTAGGTTGTCTGTTTGCTCTGTTGATTATTTCCTTAGCTGTGCAGAAGCTTTTTAATCAGGTCTCATTTATTTATTTTTGTTCTGTGATTGCCATTGGAGTCTTCTTTATAAATTCTTTGCCTAGGCTGACATCTAGGAGAGTTTTTCCAACATTTTCTTTTAGAATTCTTAAGGTTTCATGCCTTAGGTCTAAATCTTTTATCCATCTTGAATTAATTTTTGTGAGTGGTGAGAGGGTAGGGGTCCTGTTTCATTCTTTTGCATGGGGCTATTCAATTTTCTCAGCACAATTTATTGAATAGGGCTTCTTTTCTCTAGTGTACATTGTTGTCTGCTTTGTCAAAGATCAGTTGGCTATACGTGGATGGTTTTATATCTGGGTTCTCTGTTCTGTTGGTCTGTGTGTCTGTTTTTGTGCCAATACCATTCTGTTTTGATTACTGTAGCCTTGTAGTATAGTTTGAAGTCTGGTGATGTGATGCCTCCAGATTTGTTCTTTTTGCTTAAGATTGTGTTGGCTATTCTGGCTCTTTTCTAGTTCCAAATGAAGCATAGAACTATTTTTTCTAGATCTGTGAAAGATGACATTGGTATTTTGATGGGGATTTCATTGAATCTGTAAATTGCTTTGGGTAGTATGGCCGTTTTAACAAAGTTGATTCTACTGATCCATGAGCATGATATATTTTCCCATTTTTTTTGGAAAAGACTTAGACCTAAGGCTTAACAAAATCGTCTGCAATTTCTTTCCTCAGTGATTTGTAATTCTGTTTGTAGAGATCTTTTACCTCATTAGTTAAGTATATTCGTAGTTATTTTCTTTGTAGCTGTTGTGAATGGTGTCTTTGATTTGACTCTCAGCTTGACTGTTATTGGTGTATAGGAATGCTACTGATTTGTGTACACTGATTTTGTAACCTTTGACTTTGCTGAATTTATTTATCAATTCCAGGAGTCTCTTGGTGGAGTCTTCAGGGTTTTCTAGATATAAGATCATATTGTCAGCAAAAAGCGATAGTTTGATCTCCTCTTTCCCAATTTGGATACCTTTATTTCTGTTTCTTGTCCAGTCTCTCTTTAACAATCAGTTCTTATGGGAACTAATAGAACAAGAACTCGACAACTCAGTCATTACTGCGAGGGTGACACTGAGCCATTTGTGAGGGATCTGTCCCCATGACCCAAACACCTCTCTTTAGGCCCCACTTCCAACATTGGGGATCAAATTTCAACATGAAATTTGGAAGGGAGAAGTATCCAGACTATATCAGGGTGGTTATCGTTTGCTTGTTCTGTGATTTTTCTAAACCATTTTTGTAAGGTCTATTTTCTTAGTCATGTGTGGCCACTGAAGTCTGTGTTCCGTTCGCTTAGTACTTAGCTAGTGTTTTGACAGTTTTTTTAAACTCCCGGAGCCAAAAGACAAAGAAAAAGTACTCTCCACATCTTTATAGATTGGCTTTGTGTTTGGCACTCTTTTACTGCTTAGCCAAGCCATTTACAATTCTGCCTTAGCCTTCATTTTTTGTTTGCTCAGAGGCTGAAGGTCAGCCAGAGGTGAAAGCTTAGGGTCTTCTCAGGACTTTGCTGGGCCTTTTCTGAGCATTGGTTCAGCCCTGGCACATGTGTGTGGCCTTCTTGATTCTCTGGCACACACCAGAGCTTTTAAAAGGCCATATTACTACCCCACATATATCCTTTCCCATCCCTTTTCTGCCCAGCCTTTTCCATCTGTCTGTTCCTTGTCCCAGTGACTGTCCCTTGTCCCAGGCCACTGCATCAATTAAAGGATTTTGACAAAAGCCACTCAGGAGTACTCCCTAGACCTGGGAATCCTCCAAGTCAGGTAAAGCCAATCCTTGCAGCCAGACAACTTGAAACCTGCAATCGTGATTCCTTAAAAATAAGGTCTGGGCCGGGCGCGGTGGCTCACGCCTGTAATCCTAGCTCTCTGGGAGGCCGAGGCGGGTGGATTGTTTGAGCTCAGGGGTTCGAGACCAGCCTGAGCAAGAGCAAGACCCCGTCTCTACTAAAATTAGAAAGAAATTAATTGGACAACTAAAAATATATAGAAAAAAAT
>NW_012136080.1:13416214-13416840 GCF_000956105.1 Propithecus coquereli
TTGATGGGGATTTCATTGAATCTGTAAATTGCTTTGGGTAGTATGGCCGTTTTAACAAAGTTGATTCTACTGATCCATGAGCATGATATATTTTCAGTAGAGACGGGGTCTCGCTCTTGCCCAGGCTGGTCTGGAACTCCTGCGCTCAAACAATCCGCCTGCCTCGGCCTCCCAGAGAGCTAGGATTACAGGCGTGAGCCACCGCGCCCGGCCTCTCTTTCACTTTTGAAGAACAGTTTTGCTGGTTATAGAATTCTTGGCTGATGGTTTTTTCCTTTCAGCATCAGATTCCATTTCCTTCCTGGGATCTTTACATTTTGTTATGAATGTGTCTTAGTCTGTTTTGTGTTGCTATAAAGGAATATCTGAGGCTGGGTAATTTATAAAGAAAAGAGGTTTATTTGGCTTATGATTGTATAGGCTATACAAGAAGCATGGTACTAGCATCTGCTTTTGGTGAGGACCTCAGACTGCTTTCACTCATGGTGGAAGGCAAAGGGGAGCAGGCGTCACAGGACAAGAGGAAGAAAGCAAGGAAAAGAGGGAAGGAGGCTCCAGGCTTGTGCGTGCTCGCTCGCTCGCTCGCTTTCTCTCTCTCTCTCTCTCTCTCTCTCTCTCTCTCTCTC
>NW_012136080.1:13420460-13461474 GCF_000956105.1 Propithecus coquereli
TAAAAAAAAAAAAAAAAAGTTAATTTATGCATATAGGAGGGATTATTTTTATTTGGACATGGGTGTTGGGTTTGAGGTGCTGATGGCACCTCTTTGGGTGTCTAGTGACAATTGGAATTGTAGTGCTTGATTCCAGAAAGATCTTAGAGCTGCAAAGAGATCTGGGAACCTTCTAAGCAGAGTTACAGAAAATGAAAGTATATGATTTTCTTACATTAGAAGGGAAGGTCAAGTATGGCATCTTGGAAAATACTTTCAACTAAGAAATCATTCACTTACTCATCAGCAAACATTCACTTTGTTCATATGACCAATGTGGGTACTGCTGAACACTGGAGATACAAGGGAATAAGATCTAGTTTTCTTCCCTGAGGAAGTTCACTCTCATATGAGGAAAGACAGGCAAATAAGTAAGTACAGTGCAATTTGTTACAACTAGGTTTACAGGAGGCCAAAGAGAGAGACACAAGAATATATAAACAAGTCAGGAGGGAAAACCGGAGACTCAGGGAACTCAAAGAAGGAAAAAACATAATGGAGAGAGTGATGTGTGATCCTGTTTGCTGCATAGAGAATTTGAGAAGGCTGAGGACTGAATGGTACTGATTTGGCAGTAAGGAGATGACACAGTTTTCATCAGAATGATTTTAATTGAGTAGTTTTGGTAGAATGGTAGAGAATAGAGAATCAGATTATAAAGTTAGGAGTGTGAATGAGTGGTGAAGAAGTTGAGGGAAAAGGGGAAGACAACTTTATAAAGAATAGTACAGTATAACACATTGCTACACTAGAAAAAAAAATTTTTTTCCTTAGGGCCATGGTGTTTTATTATGAAAACAGAATAAAAACTTCAAAAACAAAATGATACTTTCTAATTTAATAAAAAATTTGTTATTTTTTATTGTTTTCTGTGCATGAGTTATATGCAACTTGAAAAATAGTTCTCATGGCTCCCAAGCTGAAGAGATGTGTAAGTTACATATGCTTCACAAGGTCCCGGGCTCAAATCTAGCCTGAGTTAAATACAACTCTCATGGCACTTAATGCATTAAAAGGAGTAGCAGAGTTAAAATAACTTTATTTAGGAGAAGAGATTCAAGTATTTTTAGACAATTAAAGGAACTGGGTAGGAGGGAAACAAGGATGGCAAAGAGTCCTAAAAGATCAGGGAAGATGATATTAAGAATGCAGAAAGATCAAGATTTGGAAACTTGGGTGAAGAAAGAGAGTGAAGGTAGTAAGACAGAGTTTTGAGACCGAGAAGGAATTTGAGAAGTTTTACCTAGGAAAACCTCAGCTTTCTAGGTAAAGCAGAGCACAAAATCACATGCAAAGAAATGAGCAGCAGTGAAAATGCCTGACTGAAGTTGATGTAGCATGAATTTGTGCTGATAGTACCATTTGGTGATTTTTCTCATTTCTTTCAACAAATATATATTGAGCATTTATTGTATACTAAGCACTGTACAAGTGAACAAAGTAAACACAGTAAACAAAAATCCCTGTCCTTGTAGAGGTTACATGTGAATGGTGGGTCTGGGGGGTGGGGAGACAAACAAGTAAATTATATATATTTAATACATTGTTTTAAAATAAACATGAGGTAAATAGAGCTACCTGGGTCTGGGAACTAAGAAAGCAAATGGAAAGATTACCCAGATGTATTTATAATTTTATACTGCATATCAAGTTCCAATTTAAATTATTGTCTTATTTCTGTACAGCTAGTTGTAGAGTGTAGGTTAATAAACAAAAGAGGAATATGGATTTGGTGGAGACTTTGCATATTTTGGTTGTAGCTGTGAGAAATAATCTAGATTTACATTTAAGAGAAAATACATCGATTTAGAAAACTTTATGTAGTTATTTCAGTGCCTTTGACAAGAGAAAAGATAAGAAGATGAACTGTCATGTAATAATGAAAATTAAATCTTCATTTGGTATGAAAACAATTTGTATCTCATTTCCAAAAACGTGATTATACCCCATAGGAATTTGTTGTCTGAGTTTAAAGGCTTAACAAAAACTATACAGTGTTGAAGATGCTTTGTTAATACTGAATAAAGTGGGATTTTTGATAATCATTTTATATTCTCTTCTTATTTACTCCTTTTTATTTAAACAGGTATTGGAAAGGTGAAAAGAAAACCTAGTGTACCAGATTCTGCATCTCCAGCTGATGACAGTTTTGTTGACCCAGGGGAACGTCTCTATGACCTCAACATGCCTGCTTATGTGAAATTTAACTACATGGCTGAGAGGGAGGATGAATTATCATTAATAAAAGGGACGAAGGTGATCGTCATGGAGAAATGCAGCGATGGGTGGTGGCGGGGTAGCTACAATGGACAAGTTGGGTGGTTCCCTTCAAACTATGTAACTGAGGAAGGTGACAGTCCTTTGGGTGACCATGTGGGTTCTCTGTCAGAGAAATTAGCAGCAGTCGTCAATAACCTAAATACTGGGCAAGTGTTGCATGTGGTACAGGCTCTTTACCCATTCAGCTCATCCAATGATGAAGAACTTAATTTTGAGAAAGGAGATGTAATGGATGTTATTGAAAAACCTGAAAATGACCCAGAGTGGTGGAAATGCAGGAAGATCAATGGAATGGTTGGTCTGGTGCCAAAAAACTATGTTACCATTATGCAGAATAATCCATTATCCTCAAGCTTGGAACCATCACCTCCACAGTGTGATTACATTAGGCCATCACTCACTGGGAAGTTTGCTGGCAATCCTTGGTATTATGGCAAAGTCACCAGGCATCAAGCAGAAATGGCATTAAATGAAAGAGGGCATGAGGGGGATTTCCTCATTCGTGATAGTGAATCTTCGGTAAGTTGATTTTCAGAGGTAAATGCAAAAAGTTCTGGGTATTAAAAAGAAAAACAGAGGATTGGAGAGGTTAAGTGGCTTCCCTAAAGTTCAACCAGGTAATAAGCTGGGACATAAGCATAAATGTTCGGAAGCTAAAGTCACTGTTCTTTCCAATTGTATCTATTTTCAGTAAAAGCTGTAGCAGTAATACTACGCTAAATTATTTAGTCTTGTCTAGTTTTGTTGCATTCTTGGAATATTTTCTGTTGCATAGAACTGAAAAATGGAGAAAATTGAACATTGGCTTCTTCACTGAAAGTAGAATAATACAGTAGATTAAACTGGGAAACATTGCTTAAATTGCTTTTGCATGTAGTGTATAAGAAAATAATCCCTGTAGTCCTTATCACATAGGAAATCCCTGAATTAATTAATATTAAGTTTCTTCATAAATTGGTTGTTTGGAAGTTAGAATACACTTTTATTATGTACCTCAAAAACCTATTTTTAACACTTTCTGTATTTGAAATGCATTTGCAATAAAAGATAAATTGTAATACTAGTAAACAATAAAATGATAAAACTCTAAAAATTAATGTATAAATATAGTTATGTAATTTGGGGTACTCTTTAGGATATTAGAATTTGGTCACACTTATTTTATTAAAAGTGGCCTTTATTTTTCCTTAATAAAGGATATCACTACTTTTCCGCTTATCAAATCATAATTAACGTTGACTTTGTGTGAATATAGTTGTACAAAAATGAATGTGTAATTGTGCAAAAGGTTGAAAGAAAGAAAAAAATGTGTGAGAGCAAGAGGGAGAGAGACAGAGACAGAGGAAGATTAATTGAACTTCCTGAAAATGGGGCCTGTACCTAACTCCTCAGAAGAGCAGGTGGTTGATAGTACGAAAGAGTGGTGGAATCCATCTTCTGTTAGATGCCTAATCTGGCCCACTCTTTGAAACTTTGGGAATAATTGTATAAAAAGAGGATTTGGGGGCTGGGCGCGGTGGCTCACGCCTGTAATCCTAGCTCTCTGGGAGGCCGAGGCGGGTGGATTGTTTGAGCTCAGGAGTTCGAAACCAGCCTGAGCACCCGTCTCTACTCAAAATAGAAAGAAATTAATTGGACAACTAAAAATATATAGAAAAAATTAGGTGGACATGGTGGCACATGCCTATAGTCCCAGCTACTCGGGAGGCTGAGGCAGGAGGATCCCTTGAGCCCAGGAGTTTGAGGTTGCTGTGAGCTAGGCTGATGCCATGGCACTCTAGCCCGGGCAACACAGTGAGACTCTGTCAAAAAAAAAAAAAAAAAGATTTGGGGGTTGATATAAGCTGTTTAGAAGAGTGTTAAATTGAAAAAACAAACACTTCCATTCATCGCCCTAGGGGGGGGAAAACACCCAATTGAAAAGAGTAGCTTAAGTGCATAATAATATGTATTTTCTTGGGGCTAAACAAGCATGGATATTAGCCAGAATACAAGGCCAGATGTGGTAGGTCACGCCTGTAATGCCATCTCTTTGGGAGTCTGAGGTGGGAGGATCACTTGAGGCCAGGAATTCAAGACCAGCCTGGGCAACATAGCAAGACACTGTCTCTACAGAAAATAACTATAAAAAATGAGCCGGGTGTGGTCGTGGGTGCCTGTAGTCCCAGCTATTCTGGAGGCTGAGGCAGAAAGATTGCTTGAGCCCAGGAGATCAAGGTTACAGTGAGCTATGATCATGCCACTGTACTCGGTCCTGGACAACAGCACAAGATCCTATCAAAAAACAAACAAAAAAATACAGTATACTATTATTTTTAGCAATATAATTTTTAAGGTAGCGGTCTCAAATAGGCATATTTTGTTTGGCCTTCACAGTGTTTTTTTAAATATTCAAATTCATTGCCAATATTTAAATATTGGTAGATTTATTATAAAAATTCAGACTTTAGACTTCCCATTTAAAGTTGGAAGACCTGCCAGTGTTGAGCCCCTGTTCCTTCAAGGCAACAATTACAGCTGAGAAGTGACTACTTCCTTTAGATTGGCCATACACTGTCATTCCCTCTGCTCATCTACCTTTCCACCGTGACAGTTGGTTACATTACTCTTTTGTCCCTTGTAGGCATTTGAGTTTGTGGTCTCTCATTAGAGTTAGATTACTTCTCATGTATGTGTCCTTCATTTTTGGGGAATTCAGAGTGTTAACCCTAAGACAGCTATTGTTAGCTATAAATTGAAAAGTGGCGAATGTCTTACATTTTCTCATGTGTTTCTCCAGTAGCTTGACTAGATAGAAGATAGATCTTGTGCTTTAAATATTAAACTAAAGGATTTGTTGTGGGTGTATGGCATGGGAGCCAGGGATGTTAAGAGATTCTTGACTACACAGGTTTGAATCCTGGCTCTGTTGTTAACTAGATAGTTGATATGGGGCAAGTTAGCTTCTCTGAGCCTCAGTTTTCTCATCTGTAAAAAGGGTTTGTTTTGAAGAGTAAAGGAGATAATCTATGTTAATAATTTAGCATGGTGCCTAATACTTAGTAAATGCTCAAGTTTTAGCTATTACTATTTTAATATAAAAATGCTGATAGATGGCTTTCAATATGTTTACTATATGCGTTTTTTTTCTCTTTTAGCCAAACGATTTCTCAGTATCACTAAAAGCACAAGGGAAAAACAAGCATTTTAAAGTCCAACTAAAAGAGACTGTCTACTGCATTGGGCAGCGTAAATTCAGCACCATGGAAGAACTTGTAGAACATTACAAAAAGGCACCAATTTTTACAAGTGAACAAGGAGAAAAATTATATCTTGTCAAGCATTTGTCGTGATATTGATGACCGGGAGTGACTGCTACATAGCTTTAATTTGTCATCTAATTGAAGACTGAGAAAATGGTGGTCCAATCGTGCATGATTGGAAATTTCTATTTCTAACTCTGTATGAGAATTGACTATAATACATAAGTATTTTTATTATAACTCAGCCCATATATATATATAAATACTATGTATGCAATGCATCTGCATAGAACAATTCCTTATCCTTGATCTTTTGTTTTTTTTCTTCTTCTAATATTAAGGTTTTGTATTTTGAAAAAAGAATCAAATAACGCAGATCAGAAGTCTTTATATGGAAGAATTCCTTTATTGCCTTTCCTTTATTTCCTTGTAAAGGCACCCTATTACTTCTGTCATGATTTCTCTTCATATAAAATTATTATATCTATATATGACATATGCTAAAATAAATTTCTTGGAGAGTGTTAATTTTTTCTGTGACTAAATAGCAATAATAAATGGAAAATTAGAAATTATTTTCAGGTATTGTATTTATCACAAGCCATTGTAAATACCAAGTATGTTGTATCTGCCATTATTTTTTAAAATTCATTCATTGTCTTCAATGTATAGCAAAACAGGTGGGACATAAATTAGAAAACATCTTGTACAAGTTTTTTTATCATGTACAATTTTAATTTACAACTGTTGGAAACAAAATTGCTGAATTCTTAAGAATTTTTTTTTTTTTTTTTTGATGCTGCTTGTTTGGTTATCTGACACCAAAGCAGTGTCAAGAGATATTTAGGTTTTCAAACTGTAAATGGATATTCCAATGTTATTTTTTAATCCCCTAGTATTAGTTTACCAAAGCATCTTGTATTAGGATATATTTATTTTATGCCTGTGTGAAATAAGTTATGGCCAAGTTTGGGGGAAATAGGAGGCACTGAGATACTTGGGTTCTTTCCTCCCTGAACATCAGAAATTGTCAGGAATAATATTTCCTATTTTCATTTCCTCATTTCAACTTTTGAGTTTTGTTGACTGGGACACTAAAATTGATGTCTACTTGAGGAGTATGAGGGGCTATGGTTAGAGAAAATTATATTATTTTTAAATCATGTTTTTTTGTTTACCAAGTAGGAATTTAGGTATATAGATGAGAGGCTACTGCGAAGTATTGAATCTACTTCTGTAGGCCACAGAAGAATACCGGTTGTATTTTTCTCCTTGTTGTTAATTTTGGAAATTTAAGCAAAGTAACCATCAACGCTTTAGTTGAAAACTAAAATCACATAACTTAGCAAACATTAGGAAGTCATATATTTTCAGAAATTTCCACAATGCTACCTATATGAATCTTTTCATTCTTTGACTGTTATAAACAAACATTTAGTACAACAATTATTGATGGTAAAATTGAAATTGTACAATTTATGAAATTTTTTTACTTCATTTTAATTTTTTTATTATTTAAATCTTAAAATCATTTAAAGACGTATGTTGCCACTTGGTGGCAGCCCTGGCTTCTCCCAATAAGCAACAGAAGTCAGCAAATAAAATTAATACATCATAAAAATTTTCATCTTTATTACATCTACTTTTAAAGCCTTTTTAGTTCATATTCCATTATCTTTCTAACTCAATGCTTGTTTGTTTATTAAAGTAAGTATAAGTGGATAAGTTTAATGGAAATAAAAGTCATATGCTTACCTTTTTTGCTGTAAAAATCACATAAATATAAATTGAGAAAAATAGTTTTAAAGTGGCTGTAGAACGACTAGATAGTAAACATCTTTCCTTAATTTTTAACATACATTTGATAATGTCTTCTTTTTGTTCTCTCTCTCTGGAGGTTTTTTTCCTCCAGTTTTCCTTGTGAAGAAAATGGATGTTTGTAAAAAAAATGAGCAATTGATACTTTGCATCACAGACATGAACTATTTATAGCAAACCCCACTGAGCCAGTATTATAGATCAGAACTTTGAGAAAGGAGGAATGGACTAGCACGGAAAGCAGAATGCATATTTCTGTGCCATAATTAGGTTTATTGTAGTTATAGAGTTCCAATAGTTACAATATTATGTGTGCCAATAATATCTATTGTGTGTTCTTACGGGATGAAAACCTTTCTGGAAACTATTTTGTACTTCAACATCAATTCTTAAAAAGTCTTAACCCCATCCTTACACAAATGACTATTTTTATAAGCATGAATTTTACTTGAAACAATTTTCTTTATAACGGAAACAACCCTAGAAAATATATATAGCTAGGTAGTAGCAGTACTTGTACTAATATTAGAAATCAGGTCTCCTTAACCCCAGCCTGGGTTCTGTATCTTGACACATTGCCATCTGTAGGTTTATTTTTAGACTAGGAGGATCCTGGGAAGAGCAGTATTACAGAGGTTTTCTTCCACATGTGAGGAGATGCTTAGCTATCAAACTAAAATGCATATAACACAGATAACCCTGCCTAACCCACTTCTACAAATAACTTCTCCAAAGTCTTGGAAGAAGGTTTTTAGAACATTATGTAAGCTCAGTAACAAAAAGAAAGCTGTTGTTGCTGTATCCCTTATTTGGTTATAAATTCTTAGGATTCAGATGAATGCATATTAACACGTCTATTAGTCATGTATTACTACATACAGTTAACACATGCGCCTTCCGCTATTAAAGACTGTTTTACAGATACATCACTAAACAAAATAGGAAGGCTAAGTGCAATCAATTGCCATTGCTAGAAAAATAAAACGGCCTAGCAGATGAGCAACTTGGATTGTTAGAATAAGGTCATCCTTGTAAATACACGGCATGTAAATTATGCTATAATGCTTTATCATCTAATCCGGAGGTTGCAAAGAAGCTGGATTGCCACCATCTATGAGTACCTTTGTGAGAATTAGGAAAAGGCACCTTTTTCTGCAGACAGGCCCAGCCCCTTGTCTAGAAGTCTGAATTTCACTCCCACTTCTTGGCTGGGTGCCTTGTTCAGGGTACATCCAAACACAGTGGCCTTATACAGGAATACTGTTCAATCCACACAGTGCTTTAAAAAATTAATTGCCAACTTTTAAAAATTGGAATTTTACATAAAATTCAGATTTCTAGTTTCTCTCTAAAAATGAGAACTAACAACATGAGTTGAATTCCTATGAGTCCGCAATCAGCTGGGATCTAGTGTGATGGTCCCCTTATTTTCACCAATGCACGTGGTGAACAGACTCAGTGTAATGAAGTCTCCTGTCAAAGTGAAACTAGACGAATCTCTAGATTTAAAACATTTTATCTGGGAAGAATTGCAATTTGGGGCATACATATGGACTGGGTGGTCTTTGGTATGTCTGAAGAACAAAGAGAAGATTGGGAGTTTTATTAGAAAGAGACCAGCCTGGGCAACATAGTGAGACCCCGTCTCTACAAAACATAGTAAAATTAGCCGGGCATGATGGTGTGCACCTGTAGTCCCTGCTACTTGGGAGGCTGAGGCAGGAGGACTGTTTGAGCCCTCAAGTTTGAGGTTGCAGTGAGCTATGATGATGTCACTGCACTCTAGCCTAGACAACAGAGCAATACCCTGTTTTCCCCCCAAGCCCGCCCCCAATCACGTATGTTTTGAAAGAAAGTTTATTGGCACTAGAGAAGCTTCTGGGAGCTGTCAAGCTCTGATGGATGAGTGACGGTGGTAGGTGATTTTAGCAACTACTAGGTAAAACTGATCTTAGGGTTACAGGAGGCTATTTTTACCAAAAGAAAAACAGGGCTTGTGGAAAATTTAATTCTTGGAGTGGGTGCTTTGTTCCTCAAGTGTTTTTCCTCCTAGCCCCTTGAATCTGATTTGGTTGGGTATGACAAGAATGACCCGTGGCATCTCCCTTCTCTTTCTTTGGGATGGCATGCCATTTCCCTGCTCTCTTCCCCCTTCCTCTTTCCTCTCTCTCTCTCTGCCCCAC
Organism: Propithecus coquereli; assembly: GCF_000956105.1. Taxonomy (NCBI): domain Eukaryota; kingdom Metazoa; phylum Chordata; class Mammalia; order Primates; family Indriidae; genus Propithecus; species Propithecus coquereli. The sequence continues at coordinate 13,430,023 of NW_012136080.1, forward strand.
GCCCCAGGAAGGATAAAATAAACTTTTTTACTTTTCTATGACCTAAATTGTGTAATTGACGTTCACACTCCCAACCCTTATCCCCCTAGTTTACTGCTGATCCCTGTTTTTCCTGTAACATGGAGAGTTTTTGGCTTGGAATCTGGAAATTCTTATTTTTCAGAAACACTTCAGATACATTGTCCAGATCAATAAATTAGGAGTATATATTACAGCGTAGTTGAACTTTTCCATTTAAATACTTTGCTAGAAGATAAGAGGGTCTTTTATAATCTTGCATTTATATAGATATCTTTCCAAATGGCTTCACAACTGTGGTCACTTTTTCCTTAAAGGACATTTAATATAGGGTAGATGATATCCTCATTTTATGTTCTGAACAACATCCAGTGAACTTTTAAAAAATGCTGAATTACTAGTTCTGGGGAAAACCATTATTAGAAACATTGGCTTGCTACTTTCTTCTAATAAGCTGGTTCTGTTGGTGTTTAGCAAGTTTATGTGACTCAACTCTGCTGTCTTTTAAACACTTGACAGACCAGCATAATATGCATGCCCCACACCCCAATTTCATGCTGTCACATGACCTAAACCAAGTGACTGAGGAACTGAAATGTTTATTTCAGGTTACTAATGAAGTGCTCTTTTGATCTGAAAGTATACAGTTTGCGAGACTTGTTTAATGAATAGAACCTAAATTGGGCTCACTGGTGTTTTGAAGAACAGGAGGAGGAGTTTTAGTTATCATTAGCTGTGTTCACAAGGTAAATGTTTTAAACCAAAGTGTCTTTGACAATGTTTCCCGGTAGTTTAAAGTAGACGTCTAAGATAGTTAAGATATTTAATTGCTTTAAATACATTTCTGGACACAGATAATTTATATCTTAGGCTATGGAGAAACTTTGCAGATAGCCTTTGGGAGATTATGGAGACAAAAAGGTGGATTCCAGAATGAAACTCTTAATGTTGTCTATTTTAGGCTAAGTACAGGAATGATTATTGATGTTTTTTGAGCACTTATGAAAGAAATTAGCAATCCTTGAATATGCATGGTTTCTTTAGGGCAAGTAATGCCGAACAAACTTGGTTTCTTTTTTTTTTTTAATTTTTTTTTGTTTCAGCATATTACAGGTGTACAAATGTTTAGGTTACGTATATTGCCCTTGCCCCACCTGAGTCAGAGCTTCAAACGTGTCCATCCCCCAGAGGTGCACACTGCACTCATTACCTGTGTATATACCCATCTCCCCTCCCCCCTCCCATCTGCCTGACACCTAATGAATGTTATTACTATACATGCACTTAAGTGTTATCAGTTAATACCAATTTGATTGTGAGTACATGTGCTTCTTTTTCCATTCTTGGGATAACTGATTTAGTAGAATGGGTTCTAGCTCTATGCAGGGTAATACAGGAGGTGCTAGATCACGATTGTTTTTTGTGGCTATGTAGAAATCTGTGGTATACATATACCACATTTTATTAATCCACTCATGTATTGATGGGCACTTGGGTTGTTTCCACATCTTTGCAATTGTGAATTGTGCTGCTATAAACATTCGAGTGCAGATGTCTTTTTTATAGAATGTTTTTTTTCTTTTGGGTAGATGCCCAGTAATGGGATTGCTGGATCAAATGGTAGATCTACTTGTATCTCTTTAAGGTATCTCCAAATTCTTTTCCACAGAGGTTGCACTAGTTTGCAGTCCCACCAGCAGTGTATGAGTGTTCCTATCTCTCCACATCCATGCCAACATTTGTTGTTTTGGGACTTTTTGATAAAGGCCATTCTCACTGGGGATAAGTGATATCTCATTGTGGTTTTGATTTGCATTTCCCTGATGATTAGAGATGTTGAGTGTTTTTTCATATGTTTCAAACAAACTTGTTTTGATATGCTTTCTAGACTAGAGACAAGGGGGATGTTGTAGAGAACTAATACTGATTTCATCAGAGTATATGATAATCTGGTGTCAAGATGAAAAAAATATATGAACTGTTATATCTATTAATATATATGATTGTGTGTCTGTGTATTTAGCTTTTGGAGATAATTATTCATCTATCCATCCAGCCAAACCGCTTCACGTGTTTGATTGCTCAGGCTGTTCCAGTGATATAATAGTGAAGAAAATGGACAAAGTTTTCATAAACTTATATTTTAGTGCTGTAACACCTAATGGAGAAGAGTTATGAATTAAAAATAGAGCAGTTGAGGCGGTTGGAGAGTAAGGGTGAGGTGTTAATTTATATAGGATGATCAAAAGAGGCCTTTAATAGAATTGACCTTTGGGCAATATTGTGTGCTCCACTTAATACAATCATGGATGACTAGGATTAACTAGAGATTGGATGAAATACAGCAACCAAAATCAATTGAAAATTATGTAGATCTTCAATTATAGAACATTGCTTCTGGTTTTCAAATTTTAAAATTGACTAAAATAGTATTTGTTGTTTTATTTAAATGTTGAACACTTAACTACAAAGGGCTATTCTGAATAAACTCTGATTCTCTGTCTTAAGAGGAGTTGTCCGGGGAATGTCACATAGAAAAAAATCAGTTATAACTACAGAAGGAGGGCAGTTTGGCAGACTTAAGTGTTTTATTGAGGAATTGTTTCCCTAAGAAAACAACTGAGGTCAAGGGAGGTTAAGTTTCTGATGACCACATGATAAACATTAGAGAGGAAGTTGAAAAGCTGAAGTATGTCTAGAGGAGATGAAAAAGGGATGCAGGAGCCCTGAGAATTGGAGCTTGAAAGTATGTAGAAATTACACCTGGAGCAAACTTGGTGGAAGCAGGAGTTAGAACAGTCTAAGACAAGAGGAATTACACTGTTTTGATTCCCTGTTACTTCTAGAAAGAAAAAAAAAAATTGAGATAGTTACAACTGAATGTCAGATGTGCTAGAAACACAAGACATAGATATTTGGGAATCTTGGTGCAAAGAGAAGGAAGTATTCCGTGTTCAGTAGGACAAGGGAGGGTTACTAGAATGGAGTAATTGACCACGTAGTCCATGCCAGGACACCAGGGCCTATTCTGGACTTGCACAACCCTAAGAGTGAGTGCCTCAAATTTTGCACCCTAGGTGCTTCCCTTGCTTCATTCTAGTCCTGGCCCTACATGGCACATAGAGCTTAGGAGTCTCCTCCGTGGCCATCAAACTTCCCATCCCTCCCAACTGCCTCTCTTTACCTCTCCGTAAAGCCCTTTTATCTGCTTGCTTTTCCTTCCATATTTAAATACCAGAAATTTAAGTGGCAGACAGTGTAATAGAGGGAAAAACGTCCTATTTCTGAACCACACCTGCTTACGAGAAGAAATGTTAATAGCTCCATTCTTCCAGCAATTCATCTTCAGATATAGATGATCCTCCAACTCTGTGGAAGGCACTGGAAATTAACCTGAGAAGTGCAGGCAACAGGAGAGAGGACAGTTTGCTTTAGGCATGTTCCATAGACAAGAGATCACAACCAGTTGATGAGATGGTATAAAAAAAGTCCCTCAGAGTTAGAAGAGAAAGGCAAAGTCAGACTTAGAGATGTTCAGGCAAGGTTAGGGGCAGCCCTCCAGAAGTCTTCACCCAGTGATATATGACCCAGGCAGAGGTGGATGGTCTGAGTTTCTTGTTGGGTCATGACCCAGGCTTGAGAAGAACTGTCATTGAAAAGCTTTGATAGATAACATTCCTCTCAGTGCCCCTTGAGGTGTTCGGAGCCAGGACATACTTGCACTGGCTTGTGAAGGATTGGCAAGGTCCTTCTGCCTTGTCAGAGCATGGCAGTGCTGGGCAGGGTCGTCTTGACAGGGACTCATGCCCGGGTAGAACTAACTATCCGTCTTAAGATCTCAAGGCTTGGTGAACAACTCTCCTTCCTCATCCACAGCATAGCTAAAGGAGTCTTACTCTTTTTTCCATTTTCTCTGTTTACTTACGCTTTTCTTTTCATCCTCTAATTCAGTCTGTATTCCCCTCAACCTTTCCATCCTTGGCCTTGCTCGAGTCATTCTCCCAGTTGGAATGCTGAGCAGTGAATGCATCTCTCCCCCGCCTACCCAAATCTAGATAGGTACATCCTTGGAAGCCCATATTCAGGGCTGCCTGTTCTCTAACGTCTTCGCTAATCTCTTTTTATTTTATTTTATTTTTACATTACTGAGAACTTTAGGATCTTTTTGCTAATCTCTTGGATCACTCCTCTGTGCCCTTCTGACACATTGTGAGCATTCCTTTGGTTCTAACTGGGAGGCAGTTAAGATGAGTGAAAAGAACTTGGACTTAGGCAGACCTCAGTTAGAATTCCTGTTTCCATTCCTGACTCCCTCTGTGATCTACAGTAAGTTAATTTCCCTGAGTTCTGTGTCCTCATCTGCAAAGTGAAGAATCAAATCTTACCTTGCAAGTCTGTTGCATAATATATGAAAATGTATATAGTGTGTGGAAAGCCTTTAGGACAATTCCTGGCAGATAGTAGATACCCAATACACATTGGCTTATATTGTTAACTTTTGACATGCTGGAACTGCGAACAGAAATGGATTCAGGAGAGAGGAATCAGGAAGCCAATACTGGGAGAACAAAGGTAGGACTGAGGACAGATGTTGAGGCCATGTATGAAGCACTCCAAATTAGGTCCCCAGACCTAAAGGCAAGGCAGGACAGGATCAGACGCTAGGGCAGCAGTGAGATACTGTGTACAAGCAGCCAGTGACCAGAGGTCAAGGCACAGATTTAGCCACTGGGCTGAGATCAAGGAGAATATGCACCAAGTGTTCATGACTATGGTATAGTAATAAGATACTCAGCCAATGTTTACAGTACATTTACTTTGTGCCACAGCCTGTTCTAAGCGTACCATCTCATTTAGTCCTCACAATAGCCTTGAGTTAGGTATTATTATAATTGTTCCCAATTTACAGATGAGAACACTAAGGTAGTTTAAATGACTTGTCGAAAGAAACACAGTAAGCGGCAGAGCCTGAATGCCAACCTAAGCAATCTGGCTCCAGAGCCCATGCTTTTAAACTACTGCTTTCTACTAGATCCCTTCAACTAAAAGCCTTTCTTTGTTGGTCCATGAGCCGAACTGAAAGATGTGCAGCTAGCAAAGGGCCAGCCAGTCAGAGCAAATAAGTCCCTAATTTATTTATTGTTAATATTATTAATGTAACAAATGGTTGATAAACCATTTGTGAATCCCTACTGGATTCCTGTACTGTGCTAATGTGCTCTGTGTGCATTCTTCTTTAATTCCCACAACTATTATGAAAGGCATTATTGTACCTATTTTATAAATGAAGAAAACAAGGCTCATGGAGTTGTTTTCCTCCCTTTTGCATCAGAAGAGCACTACTTTTTCCATCTACTCCTCAACCTTCAGCTATCTAGCTTCTGCTCCAAGCCTTCCACTGAAACTCCTCTTGCTGAGTTTACAAACAACCTTCCAGTTGTGAAATCCAGAGGACATTTTTCAATGATTAACTCACTGGACCTCTCTTCTGTACTCTTCCTTGATAAGCACGTTATGCTTCATTGTTTCCAGGACCACTTCTCTGACCTATTTCTTTTTCCCCTGAATCTCCGTATTTCTTTTGTCTTGCCCTACTCTGTAAATGTGGGTCTTCTTCAGGGGCACATCCACAGCCGTCCTGAATCTACATAAGCTTCTTGGATGATCTCTCCCAGTGGTCTCAGCTACCACTGAACTGCTGGAGGTAGGGGAGATGGTACCATACCCTTGACACCCATCAACTTCAGACAAAGACTATTTACATACTGGAGACTTCTCCTGTCCATATAAGCATCTCAAATTCAAATGTATCAAGCTGAACACATGCAGCCTTTTTCTGCACCACCCCCAGTCCTGACCCCACCCCACCCTCCATTATTTCAGTTGAGGTGCTGCCATCCACCCAATGACCCAAACCCAGAACCTGAAAGTCGTGTTTGGCTCCTCTTCCCGCACCCTCCCAATCCACTCAGCATCCAGGAGCTGTCAGTTCTACCTCCTTTATCTTTTGAATTCGGTCATTTCTTTATATAGACGTGGGAAATTCGGTGGAGGACAACAACATCTCTCACCTGGATGACTGCCATAGCTCCCGCCTGACCCTTCTACCTCCAATCTGGCGCCCTGCACTGCTTTCTCCACCCTAGTCAAAAACTTAAAAAAAAAAAAAAGCTCAAAGCACAATGCAGGGAATGACATGATCAGATTTGAGCTTTCTACCCTTACTTTGACCTTCATTGCTCTCAGGATAAATTCCAAGCTCCTCAACAAGGCATTCAAAGCTCCCTGGAATCCTGTTTCTGTCTGCTGTTGAGCCCCATTTCTTGCCACTTCAACCTTGCTCTCCAGTTATACCAAACTTCTTGTGATTTCCTAAACACACCATGCCTGGCTGATTTTTTTCAGAGTTTAATACTCAGCCCCAGAGTCACCTCCTCCAGGAAGCCTTCTGTGATCCTACTGGCTGGGATATATATTCACATGGTTCATGTTTTTCCTTAGTGCTCCTATATTCCCTTATGAATATTTCTGTCACTTTGTTTTTAATATTGATTTATGATTATTCCCATGTCCCTCTTTTCCACTGAATGTGAACTTCTTGTTGAGGGAATGGACTGTTGAATTCCCAGGATCTAGCCCATAGTTGGCCCTCAGTGATTGTTGGTTGAATGAATAAATAAATGATTGACTTTCCCAAGGTTATGTTACAAATAAGTTCTGAAAGTGGGACCAAAATATGTTGTACTCTGAAACTCATGTTCATTCTGCTTACTGTATTTGCATCACATTAGGGTGATTCAGAGTCCTTAAAGAGCTGAATGTTTTTTTTCTTTTTATATATATATGTACGTAAAGAGCTGAATTTTAAGGGGCCAAACCTCCCTATCATAAAATTTTCCTTCCAATTTTTAAAATTAGTTCTAATTTTTTTAGTAATATATTCACATGGTTCAGTAATCAGTATTAAAAAATTGTCAAAAGTCTTATTCCTATTCTTCTCTTGCATCTTTCCAAATCTCTCTCTGCCCCAAGATAACCAACCTTGTTTCCTATATCTCCTTTCGGATTTTCTTTTTGCAAATGCATGCAGATATAAATATGAATATTATTCTTCACCTCTTGACTTTTAGAAAGGTATTGAAAATTTTTGTAACTTCTGTACTTTTTCTTAAGTGGATATATATTAACAAAAAGAGCTAATCAGTACTCAGCTTGAATGAACTCACAGAAGGAGACTTGGAAGAAGACAGCTATTTAGTAAGGCTGGGGGTGGGGGAAGATAATCCTGCCTGCTCACTGGCCTCTAGGGACATCTGGGGCCCTGTAGGAGAAAGCCTGTGATCCAGGTATCTCCGCTAAGCAGATTCTCAAGCTCCCCAGAGTTACGTTTTCTCTGGAACTCTTCTAGGCCACTCCCCCTGATGCAATATCTAGGTTTGGGCAGAAAGGAGGGTGCTGCAGAGCCCGCCCTTTCTGAGCTTTCTGGGCCGGCTCTGGCTTCCAAACAATTCAGGCTTCACCGTGACTCAGACCTGGTCTCCAACATATGCGTTCTGAAGCAAGGTGGCTGAGATGGGCAGAATGCTTCATTCTGGAAGGAAATTATGTTCCAGGTCAAACTGAGTCTACCAAACACAGACCTTCACTATGGTTCTAAAAGAAATCTGGACAAGTCTTATCATGTGGTTTTTCTACGCCTTGATTCCATGTTTGCTCACAGGTAAGTATGAATTAGAATACATCCAATAGTTTGGACCTTGAATATAGGTTAAGAAGGTGAAAATGCTTTCTCAGAGTTCGGGTTGAAATATCTGTATAGAACATCGCATGTCTGTTTTCTGAAAGGTTTCTCACCTAAACCTTCATCCCCACATCGCAAAGAAAAGAAAAGGCCTGCTTTCTGTTTGGAAATCTTTCTTCTCACCTCCACAGAACAATCTAGAAAGATAAATCATCAAAATAAATAGTCTAAAGGTTAGCAGAGCTCCGTGCATTTTGTTATTTATCTCATTATCTAGTTTTAAAGGGTACAACATAGTTCTGTCAGTCTTTCTGTGTGTGCCTCGGAGATGTTAACTGTAAGGACAGATTAAAGTGAAACAAAGATTCTAACAAAGTACATATGAATAAAAAGATAATGTGTGGACTTTATACGGGGTACAAGACTTATGAACGATCGGATTTCTCTCCTGGTCATTGCTGAAAAGGTACTTCATAGCATTTAAAAAAAATATTTGGTTTGGGGCATTTTCCCTGCCAGTAAGATTACATAATTTTCTCTTCTCCACTCCTGGTTACATGTACCTACTTGATTTATCGTTCCAAAATCGCAGCTGCTTAGTCTTTGATGTTTGTTCATGTCAAATCACATTTAAAAGAAATTTTAAATTTTAATACTCTGATGATATTAGGCACTTTGCATTCTCAGTGTCAATGGGAGCCTTGAGTACTTTCTGTTTTTGTTTACACGGAACTAATTATTTTAGTTTTAATCAGGCAACAAATCAGTGCTAAGTCTATTTGCAAATGTGTAGAACTGGCTTAAACATCAAATATATGATGTTCCTTCCTAGCTCAAAAACCTTCACAGCACCCAACTGCTCAGCACATGATGTCCAAATTCTGCTATGTGTTTCTCATGACCCAGCAAATTCAGGCCTCGCCCTATTTTGTTTATTCAACCCTATTTCTCACTACTCCTTGAAAACAAATACGGACTGTAGGCAGCTGCTGTCTTCACGGTCGGCATATTATACTTTCATTTCCTCCTCCTGGCCTTTATTGTAATAATTTCCCACCAAAAGCACCATCTCCACTTCCTTTCCCCATCCCAAGCCCAGGCTCCCATCATCATTCCAAATGGGTCCTTCTTCCTACATCCCCTTCCAAGACCTCTCTCTCCTTTGACCCTTGACCACATATACTCTAGCTTCAATGGTTTACTTCTCTTTTCAGCCCCGGTCTGAGGGCTGAGGGCATCTTTCCTGGTATCCCTACAGCCCCTACCATAGCTAAGCATGCTGCTTGTTCGGTTAGTTAGTTGTTAGGTTGTTTAGTTGTTGGGACAAAAGTTGCCAAGGAAGCATTCCTCCCGTAAGCCAAAGGGAGGAGATGGAAGACCAAATGAGAAGAGGAAAGACCAGCATTTTTTAACTTGACATTTTCTTCAGTGAGTCCAGTCTTTTCAGTCTTTTCTTGAAAACTCCCATTTCAAACAGACTTGGAGGTGAGTGTACTCTTCTGACGCTTATAAAGTTACACAGAAAAAACAAACAGAAAACAGTGGTGAAAATCCCTTGGATGTTGGAGCAGCCAGAAAGACCTGTGTGTGAGTTTTGGCTCTATCACTTACCAGCTCAGGGACTAGATCATGTTACTTCAGTTTCCTCATCTGTGAAATGGTCATACTAGCCACTTTGAGACAGTGAGGGCTTAAATAAGATGATGCAAACAAAATCACTTTGAAGACATCAACATGCCCCCACCTCCAAATGTTAGTTATTATTAATATTATCTGTTGGTCATACAAACAGATGGTGGTGTCAACAGATAATTGCTTTTGCTGAGGTTGCCTTTATGCAATTTCCTCTGGGATGTGTAGGTGCCTGTGATGAATTCTGCAAATTCTAAATGAACTTCTATTAGTTACTAGATCAGTGGACAGATGGGTAGAGTTGTTGCACTCTTTCGTAGAAATCATATGCCTTGGCCTGTCCCTTCCAAATGTAGTGTGTGATTCAGGAAACTGATTCCTGCTGCCAATAATAATAACAATAACAACAATGACAATTGCATCTACCATTTCTGAGTGCACACTGTGCCCTAGGTTTGCAAATATGTTCTCTTGACTTCTCACATCAATCCTGCAAGATAGGTGTTACTGTTCCCACTGTACACATTAGTAACAGAGACTAAGATAGATTCAGTTATTTGTCCAAGTATATATTAATACATTTAGTTAAGTGGGGGAATTGGGATTTGACTCCAGTTTGGTGGGCTCCAGAGCCTGTGGCCCTTTATACTTCTCTGCAGAAGAAGCTGAGACATTGAAACAGGCCAGGAAAAGGGAGGAGGGACGAAGTAAAGGAAATGAAGAAGATGGTGGTGTCTTTCATGAAACATTTGTTTTAAAAGCTGTTGGACGTGGCTGGGCGCGGTGGCTCACGCCTGTAATCCTAGCACTCTGGGAGGCCGAGGTGGGCTGATCATTTGAGCTCAGGAGTTTGAGACCAGCCTGAGCAAGAGCGAGACCCCGTCTCTACTAAAAAATAGAAAGAAAGTGATTGGACAACTAAAAATATATAGAAAAAATTAGCCAGGCATGGTGGCGCATGCCTGTAGTCCCAGCTACTTGGGAGGCTGAGGCAGAAGGATCGCTGAAGCCCAGGAGTCTGAGGTTGCTGTGAGCTAGGATGACGCCACCACAGCACTCTAGTCCGAGCAACACAGTGAGACTCTGTCTCAAAAAAAAAAAAAAAAGCTGTTAGACGTAAAGGTGGTAGAATATCCAGATGTGAGGAGCTGACATCGGACCCAGTGGGATCCTTCTAGGGAGGAGATACAAAGATTTCTGCCTGCAAGTTTGCCCGAGGCCTTTGTGGTGGGTAGCCTTCATGCTGCCTCCCTTGTACTGACTCTAGATTTTAGGAAACAAGTGTTCAGCAGCAAAAGGCACTAATTGAAAATGGATGAGGGATTAGGAAAAAAGAAGTCAGGCCTAGGCTAATTTCCCTAAGAGAGCCAAGACTTGGTTCACTTGTTCAATTTTCATTCATTTAGCATTTCTGAGCACCTTTTGTGTACCCGGTTCTGGTCTGGGTGTTGAGTATAGATGGAAAAAAGAGTCCCTTGTCTTCATGGAATGTAAGAGCCTGCTGGGAAATACACTGAAGTCTTTGGCATTTGGGAATTTAACATAGTTGTAACTATTCTTTAGACCCTAGAAGTAAGGTCTAGATCAGTGGCTCCCAATCTCAAATGCACATTGGAATCATCTGGGGAACTTTTAAAAACATAAGTGCTGGAACTTCAGAGCTTGAGGTTCGGAATTAATCTAAGGTGCTGCCTGATACTGGGATTTTTCAAAACTCCCTGAGTGGGGCTCCTTAGAGAAATGGTTAATTCCAGGGCTGGACAAGGAAAATGCAAGATGAGACAAGAGCATTTCGTGGTTAAGTAGTAATGAAGTGCTTAAAAAGGGATAGGAGACTAAGTACAACATAGTATCTTGGATTGGATCCTGAAATGGAAAAAAAGACCTTAGTGGAAAAACTGGTGAAATCCAAATAAAGTGTGGAATTTAGTTAATAGTAAAGTACTAATGTTGGTTTCTTAGTTTTGGGGTATTTTTTGGTGTTTTTTTTTTTAACTTGTCACTGACTTGAAGCTTAAGTTTCTTACTTTTGACAAATGAGTCACAGTCACATAAGATGTTAACATTAGGAGAAACTGGGTGAAGGGTATACAGAAACTCTGTGCACATCTTTGCAATTTTTCTGTACATCTAAAATTATTCCAAAACTTAAAAATCTATTAATAAAAATAACATGAAAAAAGACTATGGGAGCCAGTTAAAAGGACACAGGCATCAACTTGAAAGAATTCTCATTGGCCAAAGTTGGAACAATTTGAGTAGCAAAATGAATAACAATAGCGTTAGACTTTAACCAAGACTAAAATAAATATCCATGAGTCTATACCGATATAAATAATTGAATAAATAAATAGTAGAGAAGGAATAGCTCTTCTTTACAGAAGAATTCAATTAAGTAAAAAATCACTATTAGAACATCGCAGCAATAATTGTTACGAGAAATATCCACCAATAGATGTTAAAATTAATGGGTGAAAGTTTGAGGAGAAGCAGGATATTTGCATAGACTCAAAATGTCTCCCCCAAGGTATTTTGTTAACTATAAAGGGGAAAATGGTAGCTTTATAGTGGAGACAGCACATTAACCAAGTGATTGAGGTGATTAGCATCACCAGTAATAAGACATATTGACGTCACTTGCTCCCTGTGAGTACATGGTAAAAAGGTATAACTTCAATCAAGGCATAGGAAAACATCAGACAAAACCAAACTGAGAAACATTCTACGAAACAACTGACCAGGACTCTTCGAAAGTGTCAAGGTCATAAAAGACAAAGACAAATTGAGAACAGATTAGAGGAGACAGACTAGATCTGAAAACTAAATGTGGAATCCTGGATTGGTTCCTGGGGAAAAAAAGAGCACTAGGGGAAAACCTGGTGAAATTTGAATAAACACTGAAGCTTAGTTAATGATATTGTATCAATATTAATATCTTAGTTTTCATATTTGTACTATGGTTTGTACCTATGAAAGGCTGACAAAGGGCATATGACAGCTCTGTGTATTATTTAACAGCGCTTCAGTACGTCTGAAATTATTTCAAAATACAGCTAATCTGTTCACCATTTCACTGGACTAACATCAAGGTGTGGGCAGGACTGTGTTCCTTCTGGAGGCTTTAGGGAAGAATCTATTTCCTTGTCATTCCCAGCTTCCAATGGCTACCTGTGTTCCTTGCTCATGGCCCCCTTCCATGGTATGGATGTACCACTGTTTGTTTAATTTAACCATTCGCTTGTTGAAGCACATCTGGGCCTATTGTAGTTTGGCTATGGGCATCCATGTGTAGGTCTTTTGTGACATAAATTTTCATTTCTCTGGGACAAATGCCCAAGAATGCAATTGCTAGATCATATAGTAACTACACGTTTTACAAGAAACTGTCAGACTATTTTCCAAAGCGAATGTAACATTTTACATTCCTACCAACAAGGTAGGTGAACCCTTTGCCAATACCACACAATCTTAATTACTGAAGGTCTTGGAATTGGGTAGATTGATTCCTCTCACTTTATTCTTTTTTTTTCAAAATTGTTAGTTATTCTAGTTCCTTTGACTTTTCTTGTAACATTTAGAAAAAGCTGATCTATACTATCGAAAAACCTTGCTGGGATTTTGATAGGAATTGCCTTAAACCTGTATATCAATTTGGGGAGAATTGTCATCTTATTTATGTTGAATCTTCCAATCCATGAAAAAGTATGTCTCTCCATTTATTTAGATCTTATTTAATTTCTTTCAACATTATGGAGTTTTTCCCCATACAAATCCTAGATATATTTTGTTAGATTTATACCTGTGTGTTTTTTTAATGATTATAATTTTAATTTCTGGGTATATGTTTATTGTTAGCATATAGAAATACAGTTAATGTTTGTGTTTATATTGTATCCTGTGAACTTGCTGAACTTACTTATTAGTTTTAGAAATTTTGCTTTTTGTATTAGTAGATTCCGTGGGATCATCTACATGGCCTATCATGTCATCTGAATATAGGGGGAGTTTTACTAATCCATACTTCTTTTGCTTCTTTTGCTTGCCTTATTACAGTGACTAGAACTTTCAGTACTGTGTTGAGTAAGAGTGGTGAGTGGACACTCTTGCCTGTTCCTGATCTTAGGGGGGAAGCGTTCAGTCTTTCACCATTAAGTAAGATGTTAGCCATAGGTTTTTTGTAGATGGTCTTTATTGAGGTTAACTCCCTGATGCTCTTAAGTTGAAAAGAGGTGTTTATTTTCTTGTTGTTGCTTTTAATTATGAATGAGTGTTGGGTTTTATAAATCCTTTTTCTGTGTCAATTGATATGATTTATGATTTTTCTTCTTTAGCTTATAATGGTGGATTACATTAATTGATTTTTGAATGTTAAGCCAACCTTGCATACCTGGAACAAATCCCACTTGGTCATGGTGTATAATTCTTTTTATACACTATTGGATTTGGATTGCTAATATTTTGTTGAAGATTTTGTGTCAAAGTTCATAAGATTTATTGGTCTATAGTTTATATATTTATAAGGGGTGTGTGTGTGTGTGTGTGTGTATGTGTGTATAGTCTTTGTCTGATTTTCGTATCAGGATAGTACTAGCCTCTAAAGTAAGTTGGCAATTGTTCTTTCCTTTTCTATGTTTTGCAAGAGATTGTGTAAAGTTGGTGTTAATTCTTCTTTAAATGTTTGATAGCATTCTCCAGTGAAACAATATGGGCTGGAGATTTCATTTCTGAGAGCTTTAAAATTATATAATTAAATTATATTAATTAATGAAAAATTCTATTGATATGTAATTTAATCATATAATTAAACTAGTTACATAAAATCTGGCTTTATATTTGTATAGCTTTATATTCCCCAAATAGCTGACTGGAAAAATGTTTTTGCCTTATTAGAGGACAGGTGTCAGAGGGGACCAGTCCCTGCCTTCCCAGACCACCCCTCCCCCAGCTGGCCCTTTTCCTTTCTAGCCCTTGCGTGACTTCAAGGTTAGGGGTGGGGAGGTCAGGAAGCCTCCCGTGTGGGTGCCCCAGGTGTTTCCGCACAGTGCAGGCAGTGGATGCTGAGGGGGAGATGGAGGCATGTCACCAGGGTCCCACATTAGAGAAGAGGCAGGGGAACCAGGCGGGGCAGCCCCTCAACTGCTCATGGTCACAGGGTGACCTGCATGGGCTTGCCATGAAGGAATGGGAGGGTCAGGTTTATGCAACTTGCTTAAGGTCACATAGTAAGTGGCAGAGTCAGAGTCAAGGCCTAGATCTAGGCCAATCTGACATAAGAGTCATAAATAAATTTTTGAAAAAAAGAGTCATAAATAATATGCCTCAGTTTTCTCATCTGTACAACAGAGAAACTAATGGTCTTTACCTCCCAGTATGACCTTGAGGATTAAATGAGATAATCATGTAACAATCTAGGACATGGCCCAGATAGAACATGGTAAGTGCTCAATAAATATTAATCACTATTAATATTAATATGCCATTTTATCACCAAAGGCACAATAATAGTGATGATAGCACAAGTTTAGCATTAACAGTATGATGAAATTAGGGTTCTTTCTAGCTCATAAACACATGAGGCCTTTCATTAGACACTAATTTGAAGCTATGCATTCCCCCACTACGAGCCCACCTGTCAACCTGTCTATCTGTCTTGATCCCAGGTGGAGTGGCCATTCTACCTGCCCCTCAGAACCTCTCTGTACATTCAACCAACATGAAGCATCTCTTGATGTGGAGCCCAGTGATCATGCCTGGAGAAACAGTGTACTATTCTGTTGAGTACCAGGGGTGAGTTGTTTTATTTTTTGAGTTTTTCTCCCTTAGACATCAGTTGGTTCCTGAAGGCACAACCCTTCCTCCTCAGCTCAAGGAGGCTTTGTGAGTCCAGGGATAGCTTACCTCCGGTGATCTGCCTCCCCTGTCTGTGTGGGCATGGAGAGAGTTGAAGAAGCAAGGGAAACTGTCCATGGATTTGACAGTGGACTCTGTGGGAACACAAATGTGTATGAGCACATTGTGGTGGAGCTTCTTTACAGCAGTGAGTCACCACCTGTCTAATGAGTTTGACTCTGACTTGAGATGGATAAATCCTTGGAGACTCAGAGCTTTTGGGGGTTGGGGAGACCTCAGTTTTCCTGACAAGGAGCTTATACGTAGGAGCTAAAACAAACTGTGACCTAAAGGTCATCTGGCCCTGGAGCCAAGAAAACTCTAGTTTTCTACAGGTGTCCAGATACTTGCAGCTGTTGAGGAGTGACAGGGACGCTGAAGCTGCTCAATATATTTCCTTAACAATGTATACAAACAACACCTACATGTAGACATTCTTCCAGGCTCAGGGATACAGTTGACAAGGTTTCTGGATATTAGGCCTTTACATCTAGAGTAGGAGAAAGACAGTAAATATACTAGATCTGCATTCTCCAATGTGGTAGCCATTAATCATAGGTGGCTATTTTAATGTAAATTAATTAAGTTAAATTAAAATGTCTGTCTCCCAGTCCCACTAGTCACATTTGAGGTGCTCAATAGCCACACATAGTTAGTGGCTACCATATTGAACACCATCAACCTGGAACATTTTCATCATCACAGGGAGTTTTCTATGGCTCTAGGAAATTTAAGATAGTGATCGGTGCTAGGAGGAAGCTAAAAGGCTGATGCAATAGGAAATTGACTCTGTGGCTCCTTTACATTGGGTGGTCAGGGAAGGCCTCTCTGAAAAGGTGATATTTATACCATATCTGAAGGACAGAAGGAGGCAGCAGGGCAGAGCATTCGAGACAGTGTGAATAGCTCACAGAGGTCCTAAGGCAAAAAGAGCTCAGCATTTTGGAGGAATGACCAGTGTGGTGAGAACATCATGCTTAGGAGAGGGTGAGCGATCAGGCTAAGAGTCTTGTAGGCCACGGGGAAGAGTTTGGACTCCATTCTAAGCGCTGTTGGAAGCCATTAAGAAGAGAAGCACCATGATCTGCTGAGTAATGAATGGCATGAAGAAGGGCAGGTGTGTAGGCTGGGAGACCACAGAAAGGCAAGGGATGATGGTGGCTGAGATTAGGGTGGTGACTGGGGAGATGGAGAGATCTGGACCGTTTGGGGTTTATACCTCCTCCTCTGGTGAGAAAAGGAGTAAGGGAGAACAGATGGTTGGTGAGGGAGAGTGGAGTAACTAGGGTGTGGAGAAATGCTTATTTTGCTGACCCATAAAAAGTAGGAGAATGAAGGCAGTTACTGACAACCATCATTGAGCCTGGGTCAAAGGGGCTGGTGTGACTCTGTGCCTTTCTCTCCTTGGCCAGGGAGTACGAGAGCCTGTACACGAGCCACATCTGGATCCCCAGCAGCTGGTGCTCACTCACGGAGGGGCCTAAGTGTGACGTCACTGATGACATCACGGCCACGGTGCCATACAACCTCCGTGTCAGGGCCACACTGGGCTCACAGACCTCAGGCTGGAGCACCCTGACACACCCCTTCAATAGAAACTCAAGTAAGGCTCCTCTCTCCTTATTCCCCAGTAGCCTTCCCTTTAGGAACCATGTTCACCTACACCTTTGGGACTCTTTTTAGCATCAAAATAGTATTGCAAAGCCAGAGTATTGTGAACACAAACAACCCTCACTGGTACATTTGAAAAATGGCCAACTGCTTCCCACACGCTGTCTCTCTCATGCCCTTTGACTTGGGAAGTAATTCCTGACTGTCTCTGTCAGGGTCTGCAGGTGGTGGGGATGCTGACCTTGGGGACCTCAAGGAAAGCTGCTCTGGAAGTGGGGAGATGGCACCAGGACTTCTACCCTGACTGTGCCTCCATAAATCTAATACTATCTCCCATTTGGTACCTCATTAACCCCATATTCACTGCCTGTGGGAGGAGCTTCATTGTGCGAAAGGATCTATATGTTTAATAGAGCCACCAGAAACAGCTGCCCTTCTATGGGAAATAAATAACTCTTCTATTGCAATGGTACCTGAAAAAATATTGAGAAAGAAGTAGGAGAAGAATCCAGATAGGTGGCCAAATATGGCTGAGTGCAAGCAATGGCCAGTGTGTAAAAGGACATGCATTTTGGGGGAACAGCAGAGGCAAGGACTGGCTGCGCAGAGGCTAGGGAAGCAGCTGGTCATGTGGAGAGGGGCTTTGATATGAAGCTTGATCAAATCAGTAGAGGGGAGCCATGGAAGAGGAGAGGGTCTAGACCAGGTCCATCTTCCAGAATAGTCACTCTGGCTGCTGTGTGTAAACTGAGCTAGAACAGGGCAGGGGAGGAGCGAGCAGGGACTGTAACTCTCCTGCTGAGCCAAGGTGGGTTCTGATTCCAGGAGTTGGGGAGGGGATGGGGAGGAGAGAATAAACCCAAGGAGACCGGGCAGAGTTAGAAAGGACAGAGCTTGGGGATCACTTGTTGAGGAACGGAGAGGGGAGAGATAATGATGGTGCCCAGCTTCTGACTGCGGTTGGTGAGCATGCCAGTCCAGGCAGAGAACCCAGGAGGACTGACTGGTTTTGAGGAATGGAGACACCTCTGGCTTTGTGGTCTTTGAGATTGAGATTTCTGTAAGATATTGTGTCACAGGTGTCTGACTGGCATCTGGAAACCAGGCCCAGGGCTCAGAGAATTCAAAGCGAAACACACCACACACAGTTAATAGCTAAAGGCTTGGGAGTGGATGAGATTGTGTAGGGATAAGATATGGGGGACAAAGAGAGGACAGGGTCCTGGGAAACCTCAGGGTTTAAAATGTAGGTGGAGGGAAGGGCACCATGGGGGCTGGGCAGTTAGAGGGTCATGGAGGGGAGAATAGAACAGCTCCTGGGAGGCCCTTGAGAAAGTGACTTTATGGAAGGGAGGGGATGACCATCTGGCCCCTGGGATGGAGGATTGCATGGAGGTGGGAAGGAGCAAGGCAGCTCGGCCTCTGAGAAGGCATAGGCAGGAATGTGACCAGTTTGGAGCTCCAGGAAAGAAAAGGGAAGGGCCTTTATTGGCCTCTGTTTTCTTGATGTGGCAGGAAACCGTCTGCTGTGAGAGAGGGCAGAGGAAGGTGTGGGGCAGCATCTCCTATACTGGATAAATTAAAGGTCACCAAGGAGTGTATGATATTCAGTAAAAATCAAGAGAGTTGGAAGATGGGGGAGCTCAAGCTGGAAGAGACTGTGGAAAATGAAGACAGCTTTTAAGGGGAAGTTGGCTCTGTGGGTCAGACAGATGTGGTTCAAATCCCAGCTCAGCCACTTGACAGCTGGGTCCCTGCCTCCGCATCTGTAAGAGGGGCAACGGTTTGCCTCACTGGGTGGTTGTGGAGGCTGCATGAGATGCAGTGTGTAAATGCCCAGTGCAGAGCTGTCCTAGCATAGCACTCAGCTACCAGTAGGTATTACTACTGTTGTAGCCCTAGGGATGCCCAGAATTGAGAACCAGAGCGCGGAGGAGGGAAGGGGTGGGGCAGAAATAGAATGTCGGGATGGGATACCAGTAGGAATTTTGGTGCAGAATGTGGGCGCCTCTGCCCAGGCCTTCTTCCCAGGCACCAGGAGGATTTGATTGAAGTGGCAGGATGGCAGGGCCAGGTGCTGGGGGAGGCTAAGGGCACCGGGGGCACTGCAACTCTGCCTCTGTCTGCAGTGCCCAGGCAGCTCCCAGCACCACCTGGCCCTGGGAGCACTGGGCTCCAGCCAAGACCGTGGCTGGGGGCTGACAGCTGTTGTTGGAAGGCAAGCATGGGTCAGATCGAGATAAGGGAGTGCCTATAAAACTATGTGGGTGGGGGTGTGCAGTGACAACTTGTGCTTAGAAGGCCAGCATAAACAGGAAAAGGGCTTGTTGCAGGGGGAGTGGAGGAACAGGAGTCTCTGTACTCGCATCAGAAGGTAGAGATGCAGCCCTGTGTGATCCCAGCAAACGGGCTGGGATAGCATCGTGATCTGTTAAGGGTATTAAGTCTGTCCTTTTCCATTTGAACAAGGCTACTCTGACTTCTCCTCAGACATGTGAAAAATCCTGTTTTAAGGCTCTCCTGAAAAGGGTCTCCTACTCTCAAAGAGAAACCTTATTGCAAGCAGAGGTTTTTCACCTGGACTGCATTTGAGTCATACGGGAGCTTTAGAACCATTATGTCTGGGGCCATGCCCAGAGAGTCTGATTTAAATGATCTGTGTGTGTCCTGTTCACTGGGAGCTTAAAATTCTCCCCAAGTTATTCTCATGTACAGCCAGGGTTGAGATCCACCACTGTAGAGGCTAAACACCCCACATGGGGGAGGGTAGAAGTGTAGAAAGACATAGGCTCAAATTCTGGCCATTAGCTATTTGACTCTGGGCATGTCACTTAACCTCTCTGTACAACGGGAATAGCGTTTACCTTTTTAAGCTTCCTGGGTGGATTAAATGAAATAAATATGCAGAGTGCACAGGACAGAGGTTCCTGCCCCAACGCTGTCAAACAAGTCTCCAAACCGAAACTTTAGATCATTTTTCCTGATTCTATTCTTAATAAAGATGGAGATCAGAGGGTCCCGTGCTAACCATGTCTGACTCAAAGTGGAGGAGTCAAACGTCTCTTGCCTCCGGGAGATGTTTCAGAGGTAGGGCTGGTGGTGCTGTGTGGTTGCATGAAGCCTCTGGACTGGGTGTATTTTGCACAGTTGGCTCTGGCTTCCCAAGTCCTCCTGTTCCCCACCAGGCAGCGCTCCAATGACCGGTAGACACTCTTCCCTGATGAGGCACGTGAGGGGCAAATGCTTTGCTCTCGGAAAAGTCCCTCCAGGAACTGCTTTTGTTCTGAGTGGCCACTGACTCCAGTGTGGAGGATTTAGCCCAGAGCACATCCCACCCTACTTCCCAAGCCAAGCCCTTCTGGCCCCACAGCGTCTGGGCCTGAGAGACGAGTGTGGCTCTATCACCAGCAGCCAGGGAGCAGAGACTGCCTGTGCAGGCCTGTCTGTTCTTGGCCCGCTATGGGAAAGTATCCACAGGGGTGTGGGCCTCTCTATTTGGGACCCAGCAATGTGAAAGATGATGTTCGTGCCCATGCTGTAATTTCTAGAGTTGATCATCAGAATTTATAAAAAGCCTCTGACTTGCCAATATCCCTTTGTCAAGATATGAGATGAAGGATACTTGGGCTGAAAATAAACCGGCCAACCCATTCACAGGCTGCTGATCTGCTGATGTTTGAAAGTCATCAGAAGCCAGTACACGCCACTGATCTGTGTGAGCTGTAGGGAGGCACATGCCCCTGACAGGTGTGTTCATTCCCCAGGGGCAAAGACTGGGCCTGACTGTGCTCAGTATAGACCTGAGCTCGCATAGGTATTTGGCAAGCATTAAGAAACAGCATCTGCTGGCTTAGATGAGCCAAAGTGAGGAGCAATTTCTGCTGAAAAAGAACGGTGGAGGCGAGGGGCATGGGTCATAAACTTTTAAAAGGGAAAGAGATAATGTTTACTTGAGTATTTAATCACTTGTCTTATATATGTGTGCCTCCTGGAGAAGGAACAGAGGACTTTATTATAGTTAAGGGATTTTTAAAAAAGGGAAATTGCAAGCATTTGTTGCTTTTCATTTAGTCATTATTCAAAAAGCATTTACTGAGCACCTGCTGAGTACAGGAGAGTATTCATGTGCATGTTTCCAAGTGCTGTGAAGATATGACTCTCTCCCTGCCCCAGGGGGGCTGGTGTATTTCCACCTATGACACTGTCATTGTGTCCCAGGAAATCAGTCCTATTTGGGGCTGGCTTTGACCCTCCTGTTGTCTTGCCAACAGCCATCCTCACCCCACCTGGGATGGAGCTCACCAAGGATGGCTTCCACCTGGTTATTGAGCTGGAAGACCTGGGGCCCCAGTTTGAGTTCCTTGTGGCCTACTGGAGGAGGGAGCCTGGTGCTAAGGTGAGGCTTCCTGCTTTGGCCTTTGGGTCGGCTTTTGGGAAGAAGGCACAGATCTCTGGAGGTGAGCAAGGGAAGCCGGCCCCTGCAGTGCTCACTGGGCAGCCTGCTCGGTGAGCAGTCCCGGGTGAAGTGTGCGAAAGGAGATGAGAGTATGCTGACCCTCCCATCAGCCTCTTCTTCAAAGGAATGCCTTGGTCCATCCCAGGCCTTGGCCGGGAGCCTTTTCAGGTGGGATCTGCTGAAGTGTGGGGGCTAAACTCCTTGCTCTAAACTCTATCCTAGTTGGACCCACACTACCTCTTCAATGCATTTTTTCTCCCTCATCAGCTGGTTTCCTCCCTGGCTCCCGAATAAACGTGTCTAATTACGAATGAATAGGCCGTGCAGAATGCCTAGATGCGGTGCTGCCGCTGTCTGTGGGAAGGCTGCTGCAGTCTGGGGTGGGTGGAGGCCAGTCCTCAGAGCGGAGGGTCAAACAAGCGGCAGCAGCAGAAGGGGTGGAGCTCGAGCAGGACTGAGGGGACACTGAGACCTGTGGAGCCCCTGTCCAAGTTGATACGGTGACAAAGCCTAGAGGCTCGCTCCAGTCAGAACAGTGAAAAATAGGCTTTATCATAAGGATTAATATGGGGCAATAAGGGACTGTCACAGAATCTATGCACGGAGCTGGCACAGGGCCAGGTGCAGCACAGCCTCCCTTACCCAGGGCCCCTCGCCTGTGGAGTCCTTGCTTCCCTCCGCCAGGCCCTACCTATCACACGCTTTCTGTGACCTTCTCCCAGCTTACGCCCTCGGCCCCAATCCCTCCTCACTCCTCCCTACAGGTGCCTATGATATGCCTCCCCAGGCCTCTGAGGCCTCTCACTGTGTCCTCTCTCCTTTGTCCCTACTTCTAGCTCTAGGTACTCGGGTTTCCCAAGACCAAATCCTTAGAAGAGCAATCTTATGGGTTTTGCTCATCTTATCAGGCCGAGCTTTAGGGGTCGCAGGTGGCCAGCTGGCCTCTGATGAGACCCATGTCAGGATAGGGGCATCCTATGTAGAGCAGGGCACATTTCCTGCCGCCCATTCAACAGGGGCTGTAGGTTGAGTAGCTTCCCCTGAAAGGTGGTGTGGCAGGTGCGGTGGGCAATACCACTGGGCCCTAGTACTTACCATGCCAGCTCAGGGACCCCTGGTAGGACGTGGCACTGCCAGCCAAGCAGATGGAGTGGTGTAGGGGACAGGTCAGGGCCTGGGCACGAGGAACTATGCAGCTCCCTCAGATTCATTGGGATGGAGCCCACTCCCCACCCTTCGTAACTGGCAGGGCCGGTGCTAAGAGAAGAACATGCACCCTGAGTCATCTGGGCTGGGTCCAGACAAGCCTCCACAGGCTCAGACGCAGAGCACAGGCCTCAGGGAGGGGGGTGGAGGTGGAGGGGTGAACAGATGGGTGGACAGATGGGTGGATATATGGACAAGTGAGGAGATACTGCCCGCCAGCGCCGATGCTCCTTGCACTGACCCCCTGGCGGCCATGGCCATGCCAAGCCCTGCTCAGTCAGATTTCCAACCTTCAGGTCTCTGCCCAAATGTTACCCTATCAGAGAGGCTTTTCTACCCACCCTGTTTAAAATAGTGCCTCCTCCTTACCTCTACCTCTTTGCTCTGCTTTTTCTTCACAGCCCTTATTACCACCTGCCATGTGTTTATATTACTGTTTGTCTTTCCCCATGTGAGCTCTATGAGAGCAGGGACTTTGTCTGTTTTGTTCAATGCTATGTCCCTCTGCCTAGAACAGTGTAGTAGGTGCTTAATAAATATAAATAAATGAATGAGTGAGTGAATGAATGTGTGCATAAATGAGAGGGAACATTCTATATGCATTTTGGAAAGGAAGTATCTGTAGCTTTCCCTCCCTGGCTCTTCCACTCGTGCTGTCCTCAGGGAGTAACTGTGTTTTCTGGTCTCCCAAAGGAACATGTCAAAACGGTGAGCAGTGGGGGCATTCCATTGCACCTGGTAACCATGGAGCCGGGGGCTGCGTACTGTGTGAAGGCTCAGACATTTGTGAAGGCCATTGGGAGGCGCAGCGCCTTCAGCCAGGCAGAATGTGTTGAGGTTGAAGGTAAGGACAGCCTCCCTGTCCCCTGGAACCCTGCACGGGTGATAGCCCTCTTGGCACATGCGTGGCTGCCTGCTGGGTACTTTGGTTCCGAGTTTTCCCTTGATTTCACTGACCTGCCCCGCAGGCTGGGTGGGCTGGCGTGGTGAAAGTGTGCACGTCATTCTAATTCCCTAGAGGCAGGAGTCCACCCCAGGGCTGTCTGGAACACTTTCTCCTTTAAAGCTTCCTAGGCCTGGGGCTGGATGTTGCAAGACTGGTTTACCAGATGGTCACTGCCTGTGGATCAGAGGGGGCTGCGGCAGAGGCGGACCTTGTAAGGACACACCGCACTGTACAAGGTCACAGCTGCTTTTATCTGGAAGGGTCCTTTTGGAAAATCTACAGAATCCTCTTGTTCGACTTAATTTTTTCCCTTGAATATTTTATGGTGTTAAAACCTATAATGTTTAGAACATTTTGAAAAGAAGCAGAACCAAATAAATCTCTATATCCCATGATCCTGCCATTCAAACAGCACTACATTTTAGTGGTGTAGAACATTTTTGTGTAGAACATTTTAGTCTTTTTAAAAAGACTAATAATTATCTTGAATACGTAGTACATTTATATGGTTCCAAAAATATAAGATATACATAGAAGTTCTCTTTCTCACTCCTCTTCCCCATCTATATAATTCCCACACTCTCTCCCATAGGTATTAGCTTCTCATATATCCTTCTGAAGACTTTTTAATACATATGCACGTAAATGAGAATGTATTTATATCTATTGCCCTTTTTTAGCATAAATCATAGCATACTTTAGGCACTGTTCTGGATTGTGTCTTTTTCACTTTATATATTTTGTAGATTTTTCCATATTGATAAAGACATTCCTTTATCCTTCTTTACAGCTACATAGTATTTCATTGTGTGAATATATGATAACTTATTTAACAAGTCCCATATTGATAGGCATTTAGGTTTTCCCCCCAAATATTTTGCTATTACAGCCAATGCGTGAATTAATTTCCTTGTACAGAGATCATTTTGCTGATGTGTCTGTACTTGAAGGATAAATTCATGGAAGTATTGTTGCTTGGTCAAAGGCATACACATTTGAATTTTGATCACTGTTTCCAAATTGCCCTCCAAGAGGTATTATCCTTCAGTCATTGCCCATGTGTAGGCACGTGCTGTAGTCCTGCATATACACTTTGTGCCCACTTTTTCACAAACATCATATCCATAACATTTTCCATGCAGATTTATTTCCTGATTACCATGTTATACTATTAATACTTTTCAAAATCATATAAGTCAAGCATGTTTAACAATCCAGACAACACAGAAGTATGTGAAGTAAGAGGTAAATGTGCTCTGTTCTCTCCCACACCATTCAGGAGGTTTTCTTTGGCAAGTCTGACATTTAATCTTCCAGTCATTGCTTGTGTGATACCAGTGTGCACACACAAATGGGACTAGACTGTACCTACTGTTCTGTACCTGGCTTGTCTTCACTTAGAAGTGTATTTTGAACATCTTTTCATGTCAGTGCACATGGATCTACCTTGTTCCTTAAAAAGACGCATAGTGAGCCAATATGTGGATGTGCCAACGCATGTAATCAGTTATGAGGCTCTTGCTGTAGTCCAGATGTTGCTAAGAACCGACTTATGCATATAATTGTTTCCTTCCTTGGAATTAGTTTTTGGAATTAAAATCACAGGAATGGGTGAAAGGGTATGAACATTTGTGTATTGATGTATGCTAACAAAATATTTTCCAAAAGCCCTGAAACAATGGATAGTGCCCTCAGTCACATGTGTAAGTTCACCAGCTTCTCCACAGCCTTGTTGGCTGAGCAACCCTTCACTTCGTGGGGAAGCTGCCCAGCCCAGAGGCTAAATGAGTTGCTCGAGGTTGCATAGAACAGAGAGATGAGAAAATAACCCATCCCCTCTTCTGCATCTCCAGATGCTCAGATATGGCCCTTTCTGCTACATTTATTTGGTAAAATAACCTTGGTCTTTGGAGCCAGCCCTACCTGTGTGACCTTGGGTAAGTCATGCAACCATTCTGAGCATAAAATCCTTTTTATATTAATAGAAGCAGGGATACTCACACTTGTGAAATTGTGAAAAACAAGTGACTACACGTCCAGCCCCTAGCAAGTGCGGGAAGGAGGCAGTAGCTCTAGCACACATAATAGAGGCTTATAAATCATAGTCATTATGTGACTGTTTTCTGAACTTAGTATTTCCTCCATAATATGAATCGATGCAAAGAGCAAATTGTGAAACACTTTGTTTTAGTTACCGCCCAGCACTGTTCTGTGCTGTTCTCTTTCAGCACCTCCCCCTCATCCTGCCGGGGGCCTGGCACTCTGCCTTCCTCCTGGCAGCAGTGCCAAGGTACGTGCTAACACCACTAGTGGCTTAACATATGATGCTCCTCCCTTTCCCTTCCCCAGAAAAAGATTTTAATCTTCCCTGGAGCTTTCTGAAACCATGCCTTAATCTGGATTCTAGGAAAATGGTTTTAATGGTGGTATTACAGTTTTAATCACCAGGGCAAATATCAAACCTCAGGATGTTGGTATCTGCGATCTTGGCCAATGTCAGAGCCAACTCCAGGAAACTGGGGGAGGCCCAGATTGGAGATTTTGTCTTCACCACTGTTTCTAAGCCTGTTCTTATCTTTTTGTTTTCAGGAGAGGTCCTTCCCCTGGCTCTGGCCCTGTTTGCATTTGTTGGCTTCATGTTGATCCTCGTGGCTGTGCCACTCTCCATCTGGAAAATGGGCCAGCTGCTCCGGTACTCCTGTTGCCCTGTGGTGGTCCTCCCAGACACCTTGGTAAGAGTGTTCTTTTTTCCTTTCAGAATGACACTGACCAGATGCAGTGTGGGCCTTACTTGGGCATAGGCACATGTTTCGTGGGATTAGAGGCATTTGCACAGAGAGAGGAGAAGGGTGCTTGTAGGACTTCCTGTCTAACCAGGGGGACTGGGAGAGACCTCCCTTCTCCAGGGCATGGTGACTTCCCTGAGGCAGGCCACCTCGACTTTCCCCAGGACCTGGCGTAGCCAAGAGAACAGATGTGTTGCCCAGCCCAGGATGCTCGGTGCTTCAGGAGTCACGCACAGTCTTACCCTTCTGGACTGGCCTGCCTGGCATTCTAGGCCCCTTCCCACAATTGTAACAACAACTATACCCAATAATATGTCCCAACACAACATAGTCGATTCACATGCCAAGCCTCATTGTTCGCAGGGCAAAGAACATGTGTATGAACGTGGGAGGCATGGATTATGCTTTGCCTTTTGTTGGGGTGGGGTGGGGTGGGTTGACAGGGCAGCAGTCTGGACCTTCATAGTGACTACCTGGGGTGAGGGGTGCCCACCTGTATTCCCAGCTCCTCACAAGCCCAGTGTTCTTTTCTTACCCCTGAGGACATTGGACCACAAGTCTGAGTCTCTCCAGTGGAGATGGGCCCTGTGTGTCCATGCCATGGTGGGGGACAGAGAAAAGCAGGCCTCCAGCAGCTCCCCCAATGGCCCATCTACCTCCGCAGATGTCTTCTCCCCCACCCCAACAGCTCAACCACACAAAGCAGTGCAACAAAATAAAACGATAACCACAACAAACAGAAACAAAAAAACCTATCCCTGCCATCCCAGGGATTTCTCACAGTTCTCTCCTGGGAAGAGGGAGCCAGTAGTCACTTCTGGAAAGCAACCGGAGCTGGAACTGCCTGAAACTTACACATGATAAGGAGCCTGTAGTTCCTTATCAGCCTTGAGTCACTTTGGAAGGAGTCACTCTTGTGACATCTGCATGGTCCTTTCTCTCCCTGCACAGGAGGAATAATTCTCCCTGTAATCCAGTCTTCAGGACACCCCTCCAGCTTGCTATCCTAATGCCCACTCTCCTTTTGTCTCCAGGATTTCCAGGACCAGGTAGTCATACCAACTTTAGCTGGCACTAGTACAGAGCTAAGTGCCAGGTACTGTTCTAGGGCTTTACATATATTGACTCATTTAATTTTCTCCTTTACATAAGCTTAGCACTGTCCCTCTCATCAGCTCCCCCTCCATCCTACTCTGACTGAATGGCTTACTGCTGTACAGAAAGGCAGTGTGGTGTAGCAAATACAGGCGGACAGGGTGGGCCTTTATTCCCCTTCAGCAAGAGCTGGGGGGTTCATAGTACCCTGAAGCATAAAAGGATATATATTCTGCGGTTGTTGGGGTAGTGTTTTCTAATATCAATTAGGTCAAAATGTTTTATGGCATTGTTCAGATCATCTTTGCCCTTACCGGTTTTTTCGTGTAGTTGTTCTATTAACTATTGAGAGAAGGATTTCAAAATACCACTATGAGTGTAGAAGTATCTGTTTCTCCCTTAATGTCAATTTTTTATTCATGTATTTTGAGGCTCTGTTTTAGGTGCATTCAAATTTTGATTGATATGTCTGCCTGAGTAACTGAGTCTTTTATCATTATATGTTTTTCTTTATCTCTGGTGATATTCTTTATCATGATATCAATATAGCTCTTTTTTTGCTTACTGTTTGTATGGCATATCATTTTTGGACTAAATACACCAATTAAAAGGCAGAGATTATCAGAATGGATCTATATATTTTAAAAAACCCAGAAAACAAGACCAGCTATATTCTGTCTTCAGGAGACACACTTTAAACCTATCTGTATATTCGTATTTAAAGTACATCTCTTGTAGACAGCATATACAGCACACAGCATTTCCATTTGGCATGGCTTCCCTTCAGTCTGAAAAACTTCCTGTCACAGGTTTGGTAATGCAGATCTGTTGGTGACAAATTGTCTTAGATTTTTTTTAATTTGAAAATGTCTATAGTTTGCCTTTATTCTTGAAGGATATTTTTGTTGGATTTTTTGTTGACAATAATTTTTTCTTACTACTTTAAAAGTGTTCTTTAATTGTCTTCTGGCTTTCATTGTTTCTGATGAGAAAATAACCATATCTTTAATATTGTTCCCCTATATGAAATGTGTTCTTTTACTCTTGCTGCTTTTAAATTACCATTGGTTTTCAGCAGTTTAACTATAACATGCCTACAGGTATGGTTTCCTTTATATTTATCTTACTTGTAAAACTACAAGTTGAACTTCTTTAATCTGTAAATTTATATTTTTCACCATAATTTGGGAAAATTTCAGCCATATTTCTTCAGCTATTTTTTCTGTTCCACTCTCTTCTCTCCTTTAGCAACTTCAATTTCATGTATGTTAGATCTTTAGATGTTGTCCCCACCAATCCTTGAGGCTCCCTTCATTTTTATAAAAAACTTTTTTTCCTTCTCTATTCTTCAGATTGGGTAATTTTATTAACCTATCTTCTTGTTCACTGACTCTTCTGTTATCATCAGTCTGATTTTAGGCACATCCAGTGAGTTTGTTTTTAAATTTCAGATATTATATTTTTCAATTATATAATTTTCATTTTGTTCTTTTTTAATAGTAAATATTCTGTGCTGAGATTGTTTTCATTTCTTCCTTTATTATGAGAATATTTTCCTATATGTCCTTGAGCATAATTATAATATCTTTGTCTGCTACTTTAAAATCTTTGCTGATTTCACCAGGTGGGTCATCTCAAGGTTGGCATCTACTGATTGTTTTTTACTTGGTATAGGCCACATTTTCCTGTTTTTTAGATATCTAGTGATTTTGGATTATATTCTGGATGGTCTCAACAATATGCTGTAGAGATTTTGTTCCTCTGAAAACTACTGATTGTTTTGTTTGTTTGTTTTAGTGAGCGATTAACTTGGAAGAATGCAAATTTCAAACTTTGGTCTCCAATGCAGTAAACAGCTGATATCTATTAGATTTTTTAGTCCATTGGACTGGTTGGAGTTT
This sequence comes from Propithecus coquereli, assembly GCF_000956105.1. NCBI lineage: Eukaryota > Metazoa > Chordata > Mammalia > Primates > Indriidae > Propithecus > Propithecus coquereli. Next base: position 13,459,304 of record NW_012136080.1, read on the forward strand.
TCCCCACCCCTGTTCAGAGGTCAGTCAGAGATTTGGGGAGAATTTATGTATAGAATTTTCAGCTCCCCTTTTCTGGCTCTCTCCTTTGTAGGATTTCTCATCTCACTTCTAACTTCTGTGTTTGCACCAGTCTCTGTTTTTTGGTTCTTTAAGCCAGTAAGACGGTGATTGTTCATGGCACGAAGTGGAACCTGGCTCAGGCAAGGAGTTATAAAAAAATGGGACACTCACCCAGTGACGTTCCTTTCTTCAAAATGTCAACTCTTGGTTGCTCCATGGTGACTTAAGGAATCTGGTTTTATATTTTGGTCAGTTTTAAAAGTTGTTATCTGAAGAGGGTTGATCTGGTTGGTGTTCCTCTGCCATAAGTAGAAGTAGAAACCTACAATAAAAGAGGAATTCCCTGAACAAATCTCGAACGGTGACAATGGTCAGGGAGCATTCCTGGCTGAGGCATGTCACTGGCACTTCTTGTCCACATGTGGTGAAAAGTTCAGCCTTCCTCGGCTGGGCACCGCCCGTGAGTCACTTGTGGTTTCTCTCTCAACTCTGTTGCCCATGCTTACCTCTACTTACAGGCCATTACATTCCTAACACTTTCCCTCCTTTGTCCTCTCCTGGTCCTATATGCAGAGGCACAGCAGAGTTTTCCTTCCTACCTCAAGATCAGGAGTTTGAGGATCTTCCCAAGCCCCAGAGCCTTGTTAGTGAGGAACAGAGTAAAAAAAACAAGAAAAGAACTATGTAAAGGGTCAATTACTTATAGGATTTTAGGTACACAAGAAGAGTCCTCAACTGGTAAGATCTTCCAGGGATCCTGATGCATTAAGAGCCACACTCTAAAATTAGCTTTTGGAGAAAACCAAATAGCTTAGATGAGACCAGAGACAAGAAGATTCTTTGACAGTGAGACCAATTTCATCCAGGGCAAGTGGATACCACTACTGCTGACTACCTTTTGCTTCTCTGTTCTCCTTTACCATCCTTCCTACATCATTCTGATGTCTGTTCCTATGTGCATTCCTTCCCATATGGCTTTTAACTTTTTTCTGTTTTCACTCCAAGATTTTTGAAGTGGACAAATTCTCTGAGTCTATGCATTTCCCCACAATGCTGTGTGAGAAGTAGATCATAGTGTCCATTAAATCCCAAACACATTCTGGAGCTGCGCATCACTACTGCCATCTCCCCTCTCTCAGCCATGATTTCATTGTATTTTTTAGTAACCAGACATTGAACCGTCAGCCATGATTTTAGCATAGCCTAGCTGCATCTCAACATTTGTGTTACTTATAGATAATCCTCCAAACTATTAAAAAGTGATTTCCATCCATCCTTGAAAAATGTACTCATCTTTCCAACTAAACCATGGAAAATTGTCAATCAGAAATCCTTGACAATTCTTCAAAAAGCCCTACTGAGTTTGTGTTTAATCTGTCTGTATGGATGAGACATTTCATGTCTACATCTAAAATTTTACAGTTGGTGATGGTTGCACTCTGAAATATGCCATTAAAAATTTCTTTCCATTAAAGTTGCTACTACCAAGTAACAGTTTAAAGCAAAAATATACATGCAAGGAAAATTATATTAACTCTGCCCACTATATATTCTCTATTTTAAAATAGAGTTTATTTTCCTTGTCTTTTATCTATAATTGCTTCCTGGGAATGGGGGGCTTTGGTACTAAAGGGTCTCCCTTTCCTTTTTGTGACTCACTTTATTCTTTCTCTTCTTGCTGTCATATTCCACCATAATGTGGGTAGCAAGCATAAAAATGGCCCAAAGTTAGTAATTCTTCAATGTGCCATCCCAAGTATGACCTTGTATGCTTCATACAAAGTGGAGTTTGTGAGATGCCTCTGGGGCCAGCCAAGTATCAGGAAAAAAAAAAGGGTATGCAGTGCAATGAATATAACTCAATAGGGAGGGGGTGGGGGCGACAGCAAGCACGTTCTGTCTAAAGGAGGCAGCTACTTCTCCGCTCTGGCAGGCCGCTACCAAGAAGGAATGTGAGCCAATGCTATCAGATCTCCCAGTTTTAAATGAGAAACCCAGAAATCCAGATTCGTATGAAAAATCTCCTGATTTTTAACTGCTGAGAAGTAATTCAAATTTTTAAAAAATTAGCTGAGCTTTGCTTGAAAGTTAGTTCTAACCTGCAGGACCAC
>NW_012136080.1:13461944-13480007 GCF_000956105.1 Propithecus coquereli
GATCCTCCTACCTCAGGCTCCCGAGTAGCTGGTACTATAGGCGCGCACCACCATGCCCAGCTAATCTTTTTACTTTTTAAAATGTGCTACTAGATTTTTAAAATTGCATATGTGCTTCACATTGTATTTCTATTGGACAGTGCTGCTCTAGAATTTAAAAAATAATTGAGTATAACCTGTGCAGATTTAGGCAGCCAGTGTCGTGAGAATCTGATTGGTCCAGAGCAGTGAATTGATGGTGGGCTCACACTAACACCCCCGCTTAGTGAGCCCTGCTTGCATGTTGTCTTTTCCTGCTGGTATTTGCCCATGGACACCAAGACAAACAAGGATCAAGGGTGACTGGTTCAATGAAGCAGAGTCTCCTGGAAGTCTGAGGTGGGAGAAACCATTGTGCCTACTTGTCTATGCCCATGTGCCACCCTTGGAAGTGACGATGGGAAGGGCTATGGGAGATAACTATAGAGGAACCTAGAGAATTTGGTGGAGGTGAGCAGGCTAGCAATAGGTGGGAGAATCCCTCTGAAAAGTTGACATTTGCATGTTTACAACTAGTTATGATTAAATATTGGGGTTGCTGGGAGAAGAGGTGGCAGGAATATGAAATGTGAGTAGGGAAGGGTTTATGGAGCACCCTCTCTGGACTATCCACTGTGCTAGGTGCTGTTTCATAAAACATCTCAGACCAGGTCATTATTCTCAGAGCTCTCTGGTGGAAGAGGGTTGGACTTTTTTTTTTTTTACCATAATTACATTCTGGGCTTTTGTAGGGCAGGGTCCCAGAGCAGGGAGCCCTGACGAAGGAGGGCCCCAAGGGAATTATAGGAGAGTGAACTAGGGTATGATCTCAGCAAGTGTTGGAAACCCCTGATCTAGGAGTTGGAATTGTTTTTGAGGTTTTTTGCTGTTTGAAAATTAATTAATCAGGCCGGGTTTGGTGGCATATGCCTGTAATTCCAGCACTTTGGGAGGCCGAGGCAGAAGGATTGTTTGAGGTCAGGAGTTTTAGACCAGCCTTAGCAAGAGTGAGACCCTATCTCTACAAAAATAAAAAAGGAAAATCAGCCAGACGTGGTGGTGTGCACCTGTAGTTCCAGCTGCTTGGGAGGCTGAGGCAGGAGGATTGCTTGAGCCCAGGAGTTCGAGGTTGCTGTGAGCTATGACGATGCCACTGCACTCTAGCCCGGGCAACAGAGTGAGACCCTGTCTCAAAAAAAAAAAAAAAAAATTAAATAGTTGGAATTTTAATAATATTCTTTACTACTACTAGCATCTAATGATTATTAACAAAAATTATTTTTCAGAAAGTAACCAATTCACCCCAGAAGTTAATGAGCTGCAGGAAGGAAGAGGTGGATGCGTGTGCCATGACCGCTGTGCTGTCTTCTGAGGGACTCTTCAGGACCTGGATCTAGCGGGCTTGGGGAAGGGCCCGGGTGAAGCTGAGAACCTGGTCTGCGTGACACAGGAACCACGAGGGGACAGGCTGTGTTTGTTTTCCTCCATGGACAAGGGACAGTAGAAGTAAGAGGAGCCTGCTGTCTACAGAGGCAGAGTGGTTTGCCTGACAGAGCACTGACTTGGGGTCAGATGACCTCTAGACTTGGAGCTGCCATTTCCCTACCTGAGTGACGCTGGGGAAAGTGACTTTATCCCTCTAGTCCTCAGTTTTCTCATCTGTAACGGGGAGATTAACTACATACCTGCTAAACACACACACAGTCTTTCTCCAGCCATGCAAGTGCTGAGTGTATATACACATATTCCTTTGTGTCACACACACACACACACACACACACACACACCCCTAGCACTTGCAGGGCTGTGAAACTGGTGATGTTGAACAGCGTGACGGGTTCAGCTTTTCTGGAGAGCAGGGCATAAATGTGTGATAAAAACTATTATGGCCTCTCCACACTGGTTGGCTTGGAAGTCCCATTTTCCCAGAGGAAGCCTTGGAGAGGAAGGGAATGACAGAAGCAACGGTGTTGATTTCACCTCAAGCCAAATGCCTGTGCAGAAGTAAATGAAGGGCTCAGCAAGCTCTACAGTAGGTGACCTGGAGGAAGGTCACAGCACACTGAAAATGGAACATGTGCAAACACGGTGGATCCACGAAACACTGTAAAGGTTGAGAGTGTGTGCGCCTGAGGACAGCAGCTAAACATACGTGTGCACTGAGATGGGAATGCAGAAGGATGTCTGTAACAAGTGGGACATTTGTTGTGCTCCTTTGGAGTTGCTAAAGGGCAGAAAGGGGCCACCTATGCAGTTTTTTTGGTTCCTGACCAAAAGCAGTCTTTAAAGTTCTAGTGACATTATCAACCTTGAGTCCAGAGAGGTCCCAAAGGACACCTATATTCACCTAAGGTCACCTATGGTCACCTAAGGAGTAGAGGCAACTCTAGGTAGGGCCTGGGGCAGGGTGAAGCAGTCTCAGGCTTTTGCACAGCCCCTGGGAGTCCAGAGCCAGGGGCTGCCTGGGGTGGGGCAGCCTCTGGCTACATGAGGACCCCACTAAGGCAGCTGGCAAAAGCCTCACCTGGTCAGGGTGCTCCTGGCCTTCCCTGGAGGCCCCACCCCACAGGTGGTCCCTTGAGGACCCTCTTTTCCTTGACTGCTCACTCAAGGTATCCTCAAGCCCCTTCCATTTACTCATCTAGGACCTGCCTCTGGAAGCCTCTCTCTACCCTCCCCCTAACCAGGTGAAGAGCCAACATCTGAGAAGGAACGGAGGGAGGAAGTTCCTCGAGGTGCGAAGGGCTTGCTGAGCAAGGCCAGTGTCTTGCTTTGTAACACCCACTGCTCCCCTCCTCCCCCCAGCTCTGGAGCCTCTGAGTTGGTCCATCTCCACCCCCACTTCCTGGGCCCCTTCCAGCCACTGCAGCGTGGGACAGGCTAACTGCTTCAACCAGGTGTTTCCCTCCTGCCAGATAGAGGCTCACAGCACTATCTCCACCTGGTGGGATCTCTCCAGGGTATGAGAGAGCCGAAGATCTTTTCGCTTGTATCATTTTGTATGCTCTGTGTTTGACTCTTTTGTGAAGAGTGTGTGTTAATTTTATACTTGGCCTAAGCTGGAAACATATTCAATTTGCAAAAATAAAGACCATATTACTACACTGGTCCTCACCTGCCCTCCTCCCTCTTCCCTGCCCCTTCACCCTGGGGGCACTATCCCTCTGTCACCAGGCCCACAACAGAGAAATGACCCGGACCTCCCTCTGATTGAGTCTCTAACTAGTGCCAGTGCCCATCCGTTTCTGATGTCGTATATAGGTTTGTAGAAATTTCTCGGTTCTTCTGTTGTCTCCCCAGGTCCCCAAGAGGCATTCAACTGAGCCAGACCTCAATGGTGGAGGGGCTGCCTCCTCCATAGCTGGCCATTCCCTCTCTCCTGGAGCACTTACATCCTGACTCCCCGGGCCTTCCCTCCTCCCCTCCAGTGCATTGATCCCTGCACCTGGTCCTGAGAGGGGCGTGGTCAGTAATGCAGCAGGACAACAGCAGTAAACTGGGACTGCTCTGGGCAAAGTGGTCATGCTGGACCTAGGGCACAGCTCCCTGCCTCACTCTCCTTCTTCTGGAAGCCTAAACCTTTCCAGGTGCTCAAAGTCCAGGGGGCCAGGCTCAGTACTAATGCTCTTTCCACAGCCTATCCCTGGGCCCTGCAGGAACTGAGGGAAAGCCCTGGAGTGGAGTGGGTGTCTGGGAGCAGCCTAGAGTGGCTTCTGCCGTTTGGGTCAGGGAAGACTATCTCTTGCAGCCCTTGCGGTGCCCGACCCAGCAGATCCCCCCGACCTCCAGAGTCCAGCCCAGCCTTCCTAGTCCTGCCTTCAGGGAACAGCCGCCAGGATCCAGGGACTCAAACCTCTGCTCCGTGAGGCTTACATTCCAGTGGGGGAGGGGGAAATACTACTACTACTACAATAATAAAAACATATTATTATTTTTAAGTGAATTATCTGGTATATTTGGAGTTTATAAGTCTTATGGAAAAATGAAAAGCTAGAGCAGAAACGGGAGCTGGGCCTAGGTTGCAGCCGTCTCAAAATGAAAGTGAATGGAAACAACTGAACCAAAACTCTCAGTCAGGTAAGTCCTTTCGTAGCCACACCGTGTGAGAGATTATGAGTGACTCTAAAACAAAGTAATTTGGCAACACATCTGTAGGCGTATGCAGTCTAAAACAAAAACTGTATTCAGTATTTGTACTATTTGTATTGATAGTGTATTTTTTTTTTTAGCTATTCTCTTATTAGACAAAGCAAGTAAATAACTGTACATTTTGATAGGAACCTAGATTTCAGGATTAGTGACAAGGAAGGCCAATTGTAGGCCCCACAACCTGAGTAAGAACAGTGTACTGTTAGAACTGAATCAAACATATTAGTATGAAGTCATGTCTTTATAAAACATTTAATTATAAATATTTTGGCTTTTTTCCTACTGAAATGGCCCAGTAGAAAAGTCACCCCCATAATGCCCTCTAATGCCCAGATTTCAGTTTCTAATACTATTTTCCTCCCAAGGAGCCAAGGTTTCTTGGAGCAATAGCTGACTCTACGTCAGTCTGGGGCCGGGGGGTACAAGATAATCCTAAACACCTACACCTTGCTGGGCCAATAAGCAAGGCTTTTAATAATTGGGTCATTCAAAAGGACCCAAGAAACTACCTAGAAAAGACTCCTACTGGCCAAAGTTGGGACAATGTGAGCATCTAAAGGAGAATATTGGCTGGTATTAATTAATACAATATATTTGAAAAGTCATCAGTCCATAACGATACCCCAGAACAGCGAAAGCTAACATAACGAATTCGCAAAGAAGATGAATTGAATAGAATGCATTTCTACTTGTTAATCGTGTCGGGCTTATTGACTCATTTATCGCGTCAGTGAGTAATACTAGTAAATGTAAATCCATCGGTCAGAAGGCATTTTTCTGCTCCACCACCAACCGTGGCCCACGCCCTCCCTGTCCCACCGGGCCGCCTGCGCCGCCTCACTGCCGCTCCACCTCCGGCTCTCCCACGTGCCGCCTCCTGTCCTGTCAAGGGATTCCCTGGCAAAATTTTTTAAGTTTCTTTTACGGAGGGATTGGGAGACTCAGTCTGTCCTCTGGGCTACCCGTCCTCATCTCTTTAAAATACATATTTTTTCTTATTTTCCGTGTGCCTTATTTTATCCTCAGGCTAGAGTAAACTTTCGTGGGCGCCGATGTCGGTTTCCTTGGAGACTGGCCGGCCCGGACCCGTCGCCAGCTTCCGGAGCCCAGCGGGAGGGGAGGGGCTCATTACGTCCACGGTGTCTGGCGCCACCCTGTGGTGAGTGCTGGGAAATTTCCTCCCTGTTCCCACTCGCAGGAGACTCCTTGGGCTTCCTGTATAAAGAAAGGAAAGCTCCGACTAGTTTCCTAGAATGAAAATTCACTTACAAAACTTCCACGGGCTTGTCTCCGAGCAAGCTGCTATTGTCACCAGCGGGTTTAGGATTTAGCCGCCACCATCTCCTCGCTGTGTATCTGTACCTGTGCCGTGACTGTGCCGCACCTGCCCGCAGCACAGGGTTAGGGGCTTCACTCTGCGCCCCCGGCTCTCCCTCCCTTGGTCTCTCACTCCCGGTCTGTTGGTCTTTCCTCTGTGCTGCTGTTCCCAACCTCGTAAAAGGAGACTTTTTTTGTTGTATTTTTCTCTGCGTGTCCTATTTCTAGCTATCCTTGGGCTAGAGGGACTTTCTGGGCCTGTTCCTCAGGCCACAGAGCAGTGGGCGCCCCACTGCTGCTCAGTCTGGTGCCCAGCCTGTGAAATTTGGGACTGGTACTCCAGAGTTTACCCTAGATAACAGTTTGTTTTTTTCTCTTCCTGGTTCCTGGGACCCTCACGTCCTTCAGCATCTAATACCACCACCACCTGGAAACACCCATCCTTGCCAGAGGTGAGAGGATGAGGCACACAGAGGGAAGACACGGAGCTTCCTTGCCTCCCTCAGTGGGAGGTCGCAAGCCCAGGAGATGTTGTGAAACCCCATTAAGGACCTAGGAGGAAAAAGTAAGCAGGAGCCTTCTCAGGTACCTGCAGAAACTCTAAGAGCAAAAGTACAAACCCACATACTGTGGAGGAAGTACATGTTCCTAGACCTGTCACTGGAGCAGCGCATGGAGGAAATTTTTAAAAACTGCTTTAAAAACCCTGGCTGTTGGAAAACAATGAGTGCCCAAACAAACCTCAGTAACGTTTACATTTTGCTTCTGTACTTAAAACCGCTCACTACGAAGTGGCCACACACCTCCAAATTTCCTGGAGATGCCGGCAAGTCTTCTATGAAACTGTCTTAGTAGAAGATTAAGCCTACAAAACATTATCTTGGATGCCTACCTTAGGGGATCACACCCCAGAAAGTTGGGCCCTCTGATGTCATCCCACCTACATTAACCACGAGGACAGGCTTTCCCAGGTGAAGCCATGACATTGAAGTTAACTGTTCCACTGACTCACCTTAACTTTTGAGTCTTGCAATTGGAAATAGATCAAAATGGAATACTCTTCCCACTCCAGATTAAGCCTAGATTATGGAGGGCCAGTGGGGTGGAACAGTTGCTGTATTTTAAAGTGTTTTAATTTAGCAGATGGCAGCAAGTAGATGCTGGAATTTAAATATGAGTAACTTTAAGTAGCTCAGTTTTAATTTATGAGATAATCTCTTTTCAGATAAAAGGATTTGTCCATTTACAAAAAATTTGGAAGGTGTTAAACATTTTAAATTTGTCAAATTAAAAGTGATATTCAGAGACAATAGGGTATCACCTGTTTGGAAAGATGCCCTCCCAACAAACAGACTATTAATGGTAAATACAAGTTTGAAATGTGTTGGACTTGGTTTTTTTATATTTTTATTAAATATGGTTTATTGATTTTTTAGCCATATAGACTGGGTGATTCTGGATGTCTGTGTGTGGAATTAAAAAGTATATGAATTGCACTGTTTTAAAACCAATAATTCTCTGCCTTCTCTTTTTTCTCCTCCTCTCCACTTTCACTCCCTTCCCTTCTTCTTTCCTTCCTTCCCTCTCTCTACTCTCTCCCTTTCTTTTTCTTTCTTTACTTTTCTGACAGAGTTTTAAACTCTGAAGTTTAATTTTGTGTTGGAAAAGACAACCCTCAAATTGAAGAATTGATAAAAAGCTTGAGCCTCAGGTGTGGTTCTAAACATGTTGCCTTAAAGCAAAAAGCCCAACTTCTAGAGATGTGTGTGGTATTGGTGGAGGTGGGGTGTGTGACCTACACTTTTCTTCGGCTAATAACTCATTTTAAAAATCATTTTCCACTTAAAACATTTATTCTAAAATTGGGATTTTTGAATTAAAGGCCACTTAAAACTTTAAAAAGGCATTAAAAATTTGATAATTGCAACCAGATGATGTATCAATTTACCTTAAATTCAGATAATATAATTTTATGATCTACTCTGAAGTCATAAATGCAGCTCCTACAGAATGCAAAGGCAGGGATCTGGGGCATAGCATATTTGATTCTAGGGAAGAATTTGGATTTCTTCACTAACACTAAATAGCTATAGCCTAAATGTGTGCTATGATTATAAACACTGCTATATTTTACAAACTGGTTCTATTATATTAGAACCCATCTAATCTGGAAACTGTATGATTCTGTAAAATAGTTTTCACTTGAACTTTCAGAGAATGGTTTAAAGGTGAAATAATCTGATACATTTTTCAGTCAATAAAAAATCATGATATATTTTATATCTCTGCTTATGTATTTTTAATTTTATTGAAGTATATCTGGTTGTATTTTTATGACATTCTTATTTGGCTTTGGAAAGTCTGAATTTTCTATAGAGTTAAGGTAACTGGTAATCGTGTTGTTCAAAGACTTCTGAGAGTTTGCAGTTCTACACTCTGTTGATCTGTAATTAAAACAAGGATGGTAATAACATATATGAATTTTGATCCATACATCAAAAGAGAGTTCAGGGAAAAATCTTAATATACTGCATTTCCAGGTACTGTTCTTGGCTCATAATAAAGAATCTGATTCCCCTGTGAGAAAATTAAGCACTGACTAGTTCTGGGGTCAAGAAACTACTAATCGGGAGAACCACTTTGATCCTTCACTGTGAATTTTGATCCTTTACTGTGAATTTTGATGTAACAATACTTAACATGATGTATTAGGTTGGTAAGGGAATGTTGAATATTATAAAGGGAGAGAGAGCTTATAGCTCATAGAAAAGCTATAAATTAAAAAGCTTGGAAGATAAAAATAGGATTAAAAAAAAAGAAAACAACAACAACAAAACGCTGAACCTGTGAAAGTCCACTAGTTTAGACAGATTCAGTAACAGTGGGCAGAATTAGTTCATTCAGCCAGAAATCTATGTGCCAATCTGGATCTTACACCTACGGATGAAGCCACTGTGGATGACCTGTGGCCAGGGCAGTCGCACAGGATCCTGAAGTCAGAAGGCCACCCCCACGCCCAGCCCCTACACACTTGGGTTTAATGCTCTGCGGTTGCTATTTTGAAATTCTTAATAATTTTACCTTTGAATCTGTGTTTTGTAAATGAAGTCCGATGGGACAATGGAGCTTGTGCCAGGGGCTTAGAGCTTCAGCTCACACGTGGGCCCGCCTGGTACTGCCTCCCTGGCTTGGGTTCTCAGCCACCCACTCCCCTGCCCCCTGGCTCCGGGTCCGACTGACCTCGTCGCCCCTGCCTGCACCCCAGGACCATCGCTCTCCACCTCCGCAGGGGCCTGGGTGTGGGCTCAGGAAGAATCGGCGCTCACACCTTGTGCTGTCTTGGGGCATGGCACGGTGGTGGCTGGCTCCACCCCAGGCTGGCACGATGTGCTTTAGCGTCTCACCGCCCCCCGCCCAGGTACCAAGTGCACCGCAGCGTAGAGGTTTAGAGATCCTCGGGGATCACCCATCTGCAGTGGGTTGGGGCGTGGGTCCGTGGGAAGGGGAGGCGCCTGGCTTGACTTTCCCAGGTCCCACCCCCAGGTGAAGCCGGGTGCACCGGCTGGCGGGTGGGAGGCGGAGCCCACAGCCCGCGAGTGCGCGTGCGCTGTGTGTGCGGGGCGGGCCCTCGGGCGCCTCAGAGTGGGAGCGCTGACCCGCTGGCTCTGTGGGTGGGGTGGCCTGGGGTTGGGGCGGGGGCAGAAATCCTCTCTTCCTCCTTCCACACTTCCTGAGTCTGGCTTGTGCATGCTTCTCTGGCCAGCTCGTGGCACCCTCTGGGGACAAGCCATGAAATAAGAATTGTGTAATTTCAATGATTCTGCACACCAGCTAAATGCTCTGGTATTTGCATTTAAAATCGGCGCTGCACAATATAATGATGAGCAGTAAAATTTGTACTAATAATTTAAAATTTTGATTTTTTTTCACTTAGAACACCATTAAATAGCAAATAAAAGCACACAAGCCTAGAAAGTGATCAAAGAGGAAAGGAAAAAGCTTTCTCGATACCCTTAATGTCACTTTTTCCACGCCTTGAACAAGGGGCCGGGAAAATTATGTAGTGGATCCTGCTTGTGGTCAACATGCGCAGCCAATGAAGGAGATGGAGGAGTCCAGGGCCTTGGGAGCAAGGATGATGATTTTGGGGATGTGTTGGGTTTGGGGTGCTGGATGTCCAGAAGGGAGGAGTAGAGGTCCCAGGCACAGATGATAGTCAGCGTCTTGTGCTGCACAGAGAGAGGCCTCTGGGCTTGGCAGACAGCCATGGCAACAGTGGGCAGCCGAGCACCCCACTAAAAGGAGCTCAGAAGGGCTGGAGCCATGGGGAGTTGGGGGGTGGTGGCCGCCCACTCCTTCCAAAAACATGGATAAAAGAGGAAAGAAGCAAGGAGAGAAAGTCACAGACAGCTAGAGTGGTGGATCCCAACATGCCAGAGACACCTGGGAAGTGTCAAAGGACGGATGCCTACACTCACTCCACATCACTGGAAGGATTTCCTGGGGTGGGCATGGTAATCTGCCATTCAAAAAGCAAAAATAAAAACAAACAAAAAAAGGGAAGAAGAAAAGGAAAACAAAGCTCTGGGCTGTGCAGAAGAGTGGCCAGTGTTCAGAAACATTAAGAAGAGGCTGCTGCTGTTTAGAGAGGTGTTTGGTACTGGTGTAGCTGGTTTCTTACTGAAGGACCCTGGGCAGGTCACTGCTGCTTCTCTCACGCTCAGTGAGACAGGACACCCCCAGGGAATAGGCGCTTGGGCCACATGGTCCTGGACGGTCCTCCTGGACCCTCCTGTTCTGTTTGTCGGGCTGGGGGTGGGGATCTCTTTCTCCCTCCATGCTGCAGGCATGCTCCTCACTGCTCTGGTAGGCTGTGGCCCAGGTGAGGCATGGCCTTTTCTTGTCCTGCCCAGAAAAATGAATACTTCCCTGTGGGAGCTGATGTAGGGTGGACTAGCTCAACATTCTGGAGTGTCACCGTGCCAGCAGAAGTGGAATAGAGGGACCAAGAGTATGGCTTCCAGACTCACATTCACTGTGTTTGAGTTCTGCATTTGCCACTTAAAAACTGTGTGACCGGCCGGGCGCGGTGGCTCACGCCTGTAATCCTAGCACTCTGGGAGGCCGAGGCGGGCGGATTGTTTGAGCTCAGGAGTTCGAGACCAGCCTGAGCAGGAGCGAGACCCTGTCTCTACTAAAAATAGAAAGAAATTAATCGGACAACTAAAAATATATAGAAAAAATTAGCCAGGCATGGTGGCGCATGCCTGTAGTCCCAGCTACTCAGAGACTGAGGCAGAAGGATTGCTTGAGCCCAGGAGTTTGAGGTTGCTGTGAGCTAGGCTGACGCCACGGCACTCTAGCCCAGGCAAGACAGTGAGACTCTGTCTCAAAAAAACAAAACAAAACAAAAAAAAACTGTGTGACCTTGGACAAATTACTTAACCTCTCTGAGCTTTCATTCTTCATGTGGAAAATGGAATAAATAACAATATCTCCTACATCAGGATGGGTAGAGGATTAAACGGGATAATGCATGTAAAGTCCCAAGTGCAGTGGCTGGTGTGCAGTTAATACTCAGCGATTCCAGTTGCCTGAACGTCTTGCTGCTCGGCCAGTTTGCTCTGCTTTTGGACAGGGTGATGCGTGGGTACTGAGGCCTGTGGGGATGGCTATGTGGTCTGCAAATACAGTTTCTGAGGCTCCCATGTTGCCTCTCTGGGTCTAGACTCCCCATCTGCCCCAGTGAGCAGTGCCCAGGCCCCTCATATCCTAATTGGTCGTTGGAGCTTCAAGGCTTGGGCTGGTCAGCTACAGCCAGGCTGCGCTGATGGTGCAGCCATAGGAGAGAACAGGAGCTGGTGAGCAGCACCTTTGAGGCTCAGAACCTCTTGGGGGAGGAGGGAGAGCCTGACCTATGTGGAATCGGCATTTGCAACTGAGATTTTTATTTGAAAGTCCTGAGTCCCCTTTCAGGTTCCTACTGTCAGAAGGAGGACTTGGGAGGCCTCTGGCACTGTGGCTTCTCAGGGCATTGAGCCCGTCTGTCCTACATCAGCTCTCATGGAGAGAGGTCCACTCTCTGGACAGACAGGACCAGACAGGAGAGGGAGGGATTCCTGCCAAAGCCACTAATAAATGACTTCCTCCCATCACTGAGGGAAAATGTTACCACTTTGGAAATGGGCTTGTCTACGCTGTTGGAAGGCTGAGATGACCTGTGGCTTGGCACACATCTTGCTTGTCTGGCTCAGTAGTGTCTGAGCCATGACTGGAAGACATCTGATCGAGATGGTGGAGTGAGCACCCATCAGACCCTCCCTGTAACCTCCTTGTAACCTCCAAATCCAGAGGACTGATAAATGAAACACACGCACACGCGCGTGCACACACACACACCAGCTCTGTACTGAGAATGAAGAGTAAACCTACAGGGTAAGCTGATGGAGAGTAGCCCGAGGGTAGAAGGAACCGGCTGTCCGTAGGCTGGCTTCAAAGCTCACGCAAGAATGGGGATGAACATGTCCCTTGCTTGGCAGGAGATCGGCCCCATGCTCACTGCATGAACCTGGGGCTGCCACTGGTTATCTTGTCTATGCAGTGAACTGGGCTGACAGCACTCCCGAAATATTCTGCTTGCCCACGGCACAGGAAGAAAAGGGGCGTCTTTGTAAGAATGGGAACCAGGCTGATGTTGCACAAGGGTGCAGCATGAGGAAGTTTTTTGGCTGACAGCAAGCACCCTAAACACCGTAACATAAGACCCAGTCCAGCGTATGCCAATCAGGAAGAGTAACTGAGGCAACTGCAAAAGTACCTCACATGGAAGGGCTTGTTCATGGAAAAATCTTCCATGCAGAATGAGCCGTAAAACAAAAATGACAAAGGACATGATGAATCTATCAGGAGGCGTACTTCACAGACTTAATAAGAAACAGAAGAACTAACAAGACAGAGAAATAATGAATATTTTGAAATAATAATATTTGTCTCACAGGAAGTCTCCCAACCTCTCTTAAAATTTACCTAGTGGGGGCAGTTTTTTCCCTGCCAATGGATGCCTTTTCTGGTCACTGCCGGGTAATAGAAAGCTCAAGAGTCACTTTAAATCACAGTTTCAATTCATAATTAAAATTGTCAATTCCCAGATAGGACAAAAACCTTTGAACTCTTTTCCTTAAAAAGCTTCTGTTGTCTTTAGCAGGTGGGTTTTCTTCCTTCAGGGAAGGTGTGGCCAGCTTCTCTCAATTTCTCTTTTACCTCCTCCTACTTCATCTACTGCCACCTGTCTGAGATTGGAGTTCAGGAAGGGAAGAGGGGGACTGGGTTTCAGGAAGGTTTTACTTTATTGGAACAGTTGGAGCCTGGTTTTGGCTCCCTGGGCCCAGTTGAGGTTTAAAGCTGATTCTTGCTCCTATGGGCACATTTGTGAGTTCTTTGTAGGCATTCCTGCTGGAACTCAGACTATAAGTTCCATGATGTAGGCATTGAATTTTATTTTTCCAGCTGCAGCTTTCTTCCTTAGCTTCTGGTTTTCCCAGATACTGCCCTCTACTGTGCATTTGGAGGCCGTTTGGCCTCCTCTAAGTGAGTCAGGCTCCCATCCTCTTTGTTCCCCAATGGCAGGGAACACATACCAAGCTGCCTGCCTGGGATCTTAGGGTTGGGGTTAAGAGATCATCTGCTCCCATTCCACCCTTTCCCTGGGGACAGTGAGACTCAGAGCAGAGTGCTCCAACAACTTTCTCGAAAGACGTCCTCTTCACAAGTCCTTGGAAATGGCCAACAACTCAATCCTTTCTATATCCTTTCAATGAGCAGCGGGTATGATTTTTAAATATAACTTTTAAGTTTAACATCATGTTACATACTGAAGAGGTAAGGAGGGAATAGCATCCTTGCAACGAGATCAGGAGATTATTAAAAAAGAACAGGCAGTTATGAGAAATATTTTATTAGAAATAAAAATGACTACAATAGGTAGGATAGGCAACAGGCTGAAACAGCCAATGAGAGATAAACAAATGAAAAGACAGAGAGAAAAGTTACACATAACACAGCACCAAAAGATGAAGAAATACAAAATATGAATAAGAAATTGGGGGCCATGGAACATAGATTGAGACATTCCAGCACACATCCAAGAGGAGTTCTTGGATAAGAAAAATAGTGCTAACGGGGGAGAGGAAATGTTTGGAGAGGTAATAGCTGAAAAATGTCCAAAATTGAAATAAAATTCCAGTTCAGAAAAGTACGTGATTTCAGTGAGGGAAAGTAATAAAATCTAAGCAATCCCTCCTGAACACTGCCACACCTCGCTGGGAACAGAAAAAGGACATGCAGCCTCAGTGAGGCTGTGAGCCTATGTCACACCTGATCACATCCCCATCAAAGGACACACCTGGCTCATGAGTGTCTCCTGCTTTCTTTGGGCCCAAGGTAAGAGAATGGAGGACATGTGGCTGGAGTCTCCACAACTTTCTACTAACTCTTTATTTCTTCATCAAAGAAAGAGATTAAACAGACCTTTTCTTCCATTAAATAAATACAAAAAAAAAAAAAGACTTTCTACTGCTTCTGGTCCACAGGCAGCTTTAGGCGATTGCAAGGCACTTATTACTTAGGGCTCAGACACATGGCACAGCATGTGGTAGGGGCTTATTTCTGGAGTTTCCCTGAGTGTTGGAACTGGGCTCTGAGATTGGCGCCCCACTGATGCCAGTCTTCTAGGACAGGCAATCATGGGGACCGGGTTGGCGAGTGTGGGAACAGCAGTGCCTTTCTCCTGTGACACACTCTACCTGCTGTTCCGTTGCATAGCCTTCACAGTCTGTGTTTTCAAGAAGAGGAGGGGAAATAACTTAAGGACTGGCTAGCCTCTTCACCTCTAATCTTTAGACTAAGTTTATTTCCAAAAGAAATACATGTTTGTTGTAAAAAATTTCAAGCAATACAAAAGGATATAAATGAAGAATCTTCTCCTTTCTTTCCCTTGCTCTTACACCCCAGGTGTGAACTCTGTTAATATTTGGTTTGTCTCCTTCCAGATCTTTCTGTCTCCTGTAGATGGGATAATATATGAAGTCTCCACAAGTTATGATTCTCCCATCCCACACTCTCTTTTCTCTGGATCCCCCACCCCCTGCATTTGGGAAGGTAGATGGGAGATACCCATTGCCTTGGGGAAGTTGTCATGGTAGAACTAGTGAAGAAATATGCCAAGTTCTTGGGTTTTAAGACAAAAAGTTTTAAATCCGGATATAAGATAGAAGAGACTGAACAGATTATGTATTGGCCCAATCCATTTTTTTCCCCTCTTCCCAACTTCAGACTAGATAAAGCTGAGATGAGGGAAGAGGTGAGATAGGAAGGAAGTAGTGGGAAGAACAGTCAGGGTCTCCAAGAAGGGAGATCCCTGTGCCCTCCCCTGGGGATTAGATATGAAGAAGCACGGCGGTGGTGTTAGAGAATTCTGCACATAAAGTCTGGGGACTCAGGAGCAGAGGTATCAGTGACGAACTTCCACTTGGAGGTCTGGGGGGCAGACACCTCTCCCTGGAACTGTTGTATGAGGTAGATCTCTAAATCTAGGAGCCAGGGTAAGGAAAGGAAAATTTATGAATTGACTAAGTTTAAATATAAAATGCCTGATTTTACCCCAAAATGACCATGATTAATTTTCTGCCATCAGGAGGAAGGGAGACTTCAAATAAAGGTAACATTGTATAATGGAACAATAACAAAAGGTATGTTATGTACACCTTACATTGTTTGAAAAATTTGTGTATCTCTATATTTTTGCTATTAAAAATACTGCTACAGTGACTATCATTGCACACTGTGTGACTATATGTAGGACACATTTCTGAGTCAGGGGACGTGGGCACTGCGAAGTTGGATTTTACTCATGCATTTGGTTCCATTCCTCTCTTTTTTTTCACGACCTGGACTTACGCTGAGATGGACGAAAGGGTTATGATTTCAATTTCTCCTTCTCTTTGCCAAGTTAAGACACTCAAACAGGAAGTGTTGGTTTGTCTATCACCAAAGAGCTGGTGAAAACAAAAATTTGTTTCCCACTCCGTCATCTTCCCGGATGTCTGTAAATACCAGCCTCGGCGGTATTGTCTGGCTTTTCCGAACGTGGCTTTCCGAGGAGCCAGCTGGAGCCACCTGTAGTTCCCGGAGGCGCCACTAGGTGTCAATGTAGGTCTTGGTTGGCGCCAGCTCGGGGCTACAGTTGATTTGGTTCGGTCCCCGCGGAGCCTTGGCGTCCTCGCCTGCAAAATAACAAATGTCCGTCGTGCAGGGCACTTTCTTCGGGAAGGACTCCAGGGGGCTCAGGAGTTTGCATACGAAGCCGAGGGAGCGAGGGGCTTCTGATAATGATATTGCACGTCGAACGGAGTCGCTCATAGGCAGAGCCGGGGTCTCGCCCCGCTTTGATATATGAGATTATTATGAGGAGGTAATGCGGGCCAAGTGATGCTCGCTCGGCAGGCTGTGGTGTGGCGTCCTATGCGCACTGCGAGGCCCAGCGCGACAGAGATGTCGCTGCACGGCGCCAACGAGGGGTGGAGGGGGAGGGGAGAGGAGAGACCGGATGGCCAGGGACCGAGGATGCCACGGGAGGGCCAGGCGCTCTCAGCGGCAGTGACTGGGCCTCCTCCCCCAGGTGCGTGGGAGGCCAGGCGCGGAGGGCGGACAAACATTTGTCCTCAGTGCTGTCGTGGCGGAGTCACTGCCTTGGTGAGATGGCCGGAGGGGTGCGTGGTGGTGGACTGCAGAATCTGGACCAGATCAGTATTAAACTTACGTGGTGGGGTCTTCCATCCAGGACTTTATGAAGATGACCAAAGAATAAGTGGAGGACTGTGCAGGACCCTGGAATGAGATCTCAGGAGAGGTTCCTCCGCAGTCGTCCTCTAAGTGGCGGCGGTGGCGCTGGTAGACCCACTAGACAGGGGTGCCAGCTGAATGGCCTTTCATCTCTTCTCCCAGGTTCTGCCAAACCTCTTCCTCTGCCCACCCTTTTTAGACTAGAATGTTGTTTTGTTTTTTGTTTCAGGATTTTTATGTTTGAACCACATCACCAGCTTGGAATTGAAATTCTATCCCCTTCCTTTAGTGTTTCTGCGTATCTACATGAGTCCCCACAGGCTCTTACTACTAGGGTCGTGGGAATCACCTCCTAAGGCTGTTTCCAGACCACAGATGGTTCGCCCTGGGCACCAACTGTCCACCGCGGCAGCGCACCCTGCCAGGGTCTGGTCCTGGGCAGACACACAGACTGGTCCTCTGCTGTGTGAATTCCCACGCCGGCATCAAAGTTGGTTCCTCAGTTGAGTCTCACCTGCTGAGCCCCTGCCCTCAGAGCCCCGCACAGGCCCTGGCCAAGGACCCTGCTAGCTCTAGTTCTTCCCTCACAAACCTTCAGACCTTTGGTTAGAGCCTGAGTGCCCACCCCAGACTGGGCTTCCCTGTCCATAGGCCTGTCCACCCTGACAGCCTTCTTAGCCTCAAATCTGGATCTTAGACCCTTTACCCCTAGAAGCCCCTGGCTCCTGCTGCAGACTGTCCACCCCTCTTCTGAGCTCTGCAGGTCTAGGGGCCTCAGGCAGGGAGGGGCATGTCTCACAGTGCCACAAAGTCCTGCCGCACTGTCCTTACCCAAAGGCCTAAGAGGCAGCCAGTGTAGTTTGTTTGATTCTGGATTTTGGAATTTATACATTAAATTCTTTGTATATGCAGATACTCAAAGTGAAATCTCTAAATATTGACTCTAGTTGATTTTTATGGAGAGGCACATAGCAGGCAATCCTCTGCTCTTGAATGAGCGAAGGCAGGGCTGCTTGCGTCAGTACTGCGTGAAAGGACAGGTGGGCGGGCTTGGTGGGCTGTGCTTCTCACTCTGGTTCTTGCACTAGCTCTCCTATCATTTTCTCGCTCCCTCAGTCCCACTCAGCCTGTTTCTGGGGTCTTGATGCTGGGTTTCTTGCCCTGCTTAGTGTTCTTTGCTGCTACAAGTGACCAGTGAAAGGGACATTTAAAACTATGGTGGGTAGGAGAGTCTTATTCCTGGGTCTGGGACAAAACGCAGGTGCCAGGGCCCTGTCTGTGTGACACCATTAAATATGCCTTCAGGCTGTAGCAGCCGAGGGTACGGAAGAGGACTTGTCTCTGTGTGTGTGTGTGAGGGGGAGGGTGGGTAGGAGATATTGCGTTCCTGATTTAACCATCTTAAGCTCAATGTCATGTAGAAGACAATGTAAATATGGTTCACTGATGGGCAGATTGGCGGGCAGTCAGCTGGGGACTTGACCAGCAGAAGTGGGGGGAATTAGGGATCGCTGGGAATACATGAGTTGTAGGCCAGAGAGAATTCTATTGGTCCAGATCAAGCTCTTGAAAATGTCTAAGACTCTTTCTCAGTGTTCAGCCATGTCCAGGACTTGTAAACTGACCTTTCTTTGAAGGGACAGAGGTCTAGAAGGGGAGCACATGCCGGCCATTAGGGCAGAAGCATAGTGAAACCAGGAGAGGAGTGCACAGAAATGCAGAGATCCAAGGGGTTCTGGG
>NW_012136080.1:13481162-13511768 GCF_000956105.1 Propithecus coquereli
AAAAAATAACAAACAGCATCCCGTGGTCTCTTTTCCTGTTTTATTTTTTTACCACAAGTACAATACACACCGATAAAAAAGATGTACGTCGCGTGTATCCGTGATAATAGCCATGGCAAAGGCAGTCTGAGGCATATTAACAACAGACTTATCTATGGAGCAGCACCTTATGTAAGATGCATTTTCCTCTAGAGCCAAGCAGCAAAGAATTCACCTACACAAGTAGATAAGTGGCCCCTGGGCCCATGCACAGTCCAGCGCCAGGCCCTGTGGCAGGGGGAGTTTTCTCACCTACATAATTGACACAACAAGGGTAGGATTTCCATTTAGCACAACAGAAGCTAACATGTAAATTGGCACTTGATGCTCTGCAGTCTGGCTGTACTAAGGTAACCTATGGAACCCAAGATAATTTCAGTGACATCTTTCTTTTCTCTGGGGGAGAATTGTGCTTTCTGCCAGTGTCCATCTGACAAGCCTGGATAAACATTTGCACCGCAAGTGGAGACACATATTAAAGGTTTACTCGAGTTTAGCCATTCAAGATCCTTCTTATAAAACCTTTCCCCTCCACCCCAAACCCCTATAGGGTTAAATAATGACAGGAAACTAGGTTGAAGCTGATGGGATGACCTTGAGTCCTCTCCTTCCTGGTGGCCAGGGGCTCATAGACTATGGTAAGCAAACAGCACATCCAAGAAGACCTGTCGCTTGCATCTGTGCAGCTCTGCGCCACAGGGAGGTGGTGTGGTCAGTGATGTGACACTGTCCATCTCCAGCCTCCCCATCTGATGACAACTTCCTCTTCTTCAGCCCACACCCTTCATCTCACCCAGTGGGCCGGCAGCGTTGTGACTGTAGGCTGGCGCTGGCTGTTCAGTCTTCCACGTCATCTAGTGTTGATGGCGCCCCTTACCCAGCCCCCTATGGAGGCTGCCATCTGCCCCCTTCAGTTCTCAGCTGCCCAGCCTTGCCTGGCTTCTCCGCCAGCTCAGCCTTTCTGTTCTTGCTCTGCCAAGCAGCTCAGTGTTGCTTACTTCTCAGAGCCTACGGTGAACCATCCCGCCAAGCCTCCAATCCAACTGCCTCCACTGTTTTCCTGCTCTGTTCCTTATCCAGCTCTCTGGCCCGCTCAGGAAAGTCACGTAGGTCCAGACAACACCTAACCTCAGCAGGACACATTGAGTCATGTTGAACTCCTCTTCCTCTTGGGGCTGCTCCGTGGCATTTCTGCCAAGGCACCTCCAAGCCTGGACACCTCGGGGCTTGGTCCATTTCTGCCTACTGTGGCTTAGGGCATTCTTCGCTCCCAGCTTTCAGTAACCCTGTCATTCCTTATCTTTCTTTGGCCTGATGGCCACTCAGGCTCAGCCGTTTCCCATCTTCCAGGGCTGGGCTTTCCCAAGGAGTGGGCGGCACTGCTGCCTCCTTTTCTTTACTACCTGCACATTCCTGATCGCTCGACATCTAACTTCTGCTCCTTCCACTTTACGAAAACTTCTTTTTCTAAGAACACAGATGGGTATAATGCCTAGCCCAGTGGCTTTTCCTCAGACTAGTGGCAGGGTTTGACCTGTGTGACCATGATATCATTCTTGTCAACAGAATGATGACCCTCGAAAGATGACCATGTCCTAATCCACCGGAACCTGTGAATATGTTACCTTGTGTAACAAAAGAGACTCTGCCAGCGCAGCAGACACAGTTAAGGATCTTGAGCTGGGGAGAGTGCCCTGGTTATCTGGATGAGCCTAGCCTAATCGCAAGGATCCGCATAAGGGAGACAGGAGAGTCCAATTCAGAGGACATGTGATGATGGCAGCAGAGATGGGAGCTATGTAGGGCCATGAACCAAGGAGTGCTGGAATTCTCTAGGAGCTGGAAAAGGCAAGAAATAGATTTTCCCCCTAGAGTCTCTAAGAGGAACACAGCTCTGCCAACATCTTATTTTAGCCTCTAAGACCCATTTCAGATGTCTGACCTTTAGGACTGAAAGAGAGTAAGTTTGCATTGCTTTAAGCCACTCAATCTGTTATAGCAGCAATAGGAAACTAACACACTTCCCAAACTCTCTTCCCCCTGGATTGTCATATCTAAAATGAAGGAAACTTCTGCTTCCTCTGCTGGTCCTTTTCTTTCTTTTTCTTTCAAATTAGGGAATTTAAGCCTCAACCCTTTTCTCTTGCCTTGCATTATCATTTTCACAATGAATATTTGTAGAATAAGTCTATATGTCCGTTTAAGAATCCCACTGTATTTGGCACATTTGGAGACACCCACCTCACCCACACTCCCTTCCTAGGGAATCTTTCTCCATTCACAGCCCCTCCTGTGTAGACAGCAGGCCATCTGACCCCAGCCCTAGTCACATGTGGCCAGCACCGGGGTGTGCACCTCATCTAAGGAGAACTCACTGATAAGCTGGCCTAGCTCAGAGAAGGTGAATTGGGCTGATCAGATCCCCACTCTGAGGAATCTGTCCTAAGTCATTAAGAGAATGTTTAGGCCGTGGTAGGCACTGGAGTGGAGAGGCTGTGATAGAGCTGTGTCTGAGGTGGTAATAAGGGCCAGTGACCTTAGAGAAGAAGGGAAACTTGGAGATGGCTCACTGGGAGGATGGGAAGGGAATGGAGCTTCTTCTCAGAGAAGCTGAGGAGCCACTCAAGGGTAAGGAGGTGAGCATCTGTTTCTTGGAGCAGCCTGTCTTGGTTTGCCTTTCCTTGGGCCAAGGGGTTTCTGTATTTCTTTGAGATGGCTTCGTGTCCTCACACAACTCCTTTTTAACTGAAGCTATTGTGCATGTATTTTTGTTCCCTGTGACCAAAGGTGCCTAACTGGAATGATCTTCATTTGCCCAGTTGCTGGAGCCAGAAACCTGGGGGCGAGTCAGCTTTGACTGTCCTTGCCTTCTCTGTTGTTCTGGAGCCAGAATATGAGAGAAGGAGGAGCCTGGGGCAGACCCTGAGGAGTACCAACGTGTAAGGAGGGAAGAAGGATCTTCAGAGGAGAATGAGGAGTTGCGGAAAAATTAGGAATGCACACAGAAGCGGCCCTGAAGCAACAGGAGGCAGTGGTTACAAGCATTAAGTGTCATCAGATCCTAAACCAAATTGTTTTTGCATTGATGTCACGAGTAGTTTGGGGTGATTAGAAAGTAAATATCTTTTTGGAAATTTAGTAACTCTATACTGGGAGCTCGAAGAACATTTGGGGTGAAGGGACACATAAGCCACCTCTCAGGGGAAGCCAAGGAGACTCATTTATCAACACTAACTACAAAATACACACAGGTACAAGAAATGAGTGAGCAGGGATGTCAACTAGATCTGACCCAGAGCAGATCCTCAAGGTCAAGGCATGTGTCTTATTCACCAACCTATTTGTAAATCTAGCTTAGTGCCTGGCATTCATTCATTCTTTCCACGAATCTTTCTTGTACACTTAGGTGCTGGGCACATAGCAGGCATTCAGTATCTCTATGTTAGACAAATTAAGCTATTTATATGTACACACCGCGTTCTGAAAATTGGGCACGTAAAAAATTCCAGATTTGCCTGCCCAACAATTTTAGCTCTCAGAATGCATGGGAAGAAGAGACAGTTAGAAGTAAAAATATTTTCTACTTGCCAGTGAAGGAATCCAGATTTTGAGCAAGTCTTGAATTGTATGATAATGAAAATACTTAATGAAAACAATTGTTGTTGGATGGATTCATACAACCAAAGTTGTTATTTGTGAGCAATTAAAAATTAAATATGGGGATATCTCTTACTGAAAATTTTAAGGATGAGGGCTACTCTGGCATTAGGCTGGATGTGTCCCTGACTGAAGGTGATACGAGGAATCTTCCAGGGCACCACTCTGACGCCACAGTGATCCATGTGGATTCCTTTGTCCTGCAAAATGAGATTTAACAAGGACCCTAGATCTTTGGCAGTGGAAAATACATGAGTCCTCTGTGACTCATTTTGGAAAAAAGAGAAGAGGAGCTGTATCATAAAATTTTCTCTTTTGAAGATTCTGGGCGCAATAGGATAGAAATCTTGCAGGCAGATGCTCAGTTTGGGTTGAAAACACACTGAGTGTTTCTGTGTCCATAGGAAGCCCTGGAGGTTGGCCACAGCCTGGCTTTGTCGGAGCTGATTAGGATGCAGAGCAGTGATGCAGACTTGTTCATGGAGCTTGTCTCACCTTTGTCCCTTCAACTCTGCCTAGGCCCATTCCTAAGTGTGAAAGTTCTGATTGTTATCTTGGTTACAGAATCCCATTCCTTGTCTGTTTTCTTTTGCCCTTATCCTCACATTTCTTTGAATGTCCTTTCATGGGACGCCTTGATCTGCTCCCAAAGAAATGCAATTATCAGAAATCAACCTCTCTCACCCATTTCTGCCCTAAGCAGCTTTTGCCCACTGGTGAATTTCACATTGTGCTGAGAAAGTCAGCAACTAATACTAATAACAATAAAATATGTTTGTATTTTTAGATGACTTTTTCCACTGGGGACTCCCTGGTGAGAGCCAGGCGCTGAGCAGAGTGAGGGTGTATATGAGCTGGAAATAGAGAGCGAGAAAGAGACCTGGCCGGTTGAAGCCTTTTCTTGACAGCTAATTTCCATTTTTTGGTATCAAGGGGTCTGTGCCAGTAATTGGCATGCAGATTGTGTCTGATGGGCCTGTTATACAGAATAAAGGAATCTGCTAGTTAGAATAAGCCAACCCCAGGCTGATGGATGGGGCATAAGGAGGTCATTGCAAAAGAGAAATTGTGTGTGTGTGTCCCTGTGCGTGTGTGTGTTTCACAAGAATTCCTACACCCCTCCCTTCTCCCTCTTTATCCGGCAAACTCTAATCTTTCATATTGCATTGAGACAAATGTTGCTCCATTTCTCTCCCTCTCTCTGTTTTTTCCTTGAAGGGATATTTGATGGAACCCACTCTAGGTTTTAATAAAGTGTGGGGGCAAAGGAGAAATTAAAGCAGTGTCATGGTTTGTTAGCAGCCCAGGATCGTCCAGGATGGGCCCAGGCTACAAATTATACTCTGGAATTAATTGGCGGAAGGTAGTTCTCCTGTCCATCATTCTTAATCCAGCAGCTATGGGATACCAACAGGAAAACGTGTGCTCGTATCCATTCCCCCTTTACTTTGTCTAAGTCATTGGTCTGATTAGTTAGTCATTTTCTTGATCCCCACCCCATGCATTGATTAGGTAGGAGTTGTGCGATTTGCTGTTACTTCTTGAGTTAGCTGCGCAAATCTGGGCATCCTCCTAAGGAGGGTGCTTTCAGATCAGGGAACTGCCATGGGTCACGGGGCTAACAGCTGGGCTTCCCATAGCTGTGGGGAGCTGAAAGAGAATTAGCTTCCTTTTTCAAAGCTTTTTTAAAAATCAAGACCACTACAGAGTTAACTCTTATTTATACAACATATTTATCTTAGATAGACTATTTTATTTAGGGTAAGATATAAAGAAATACAAAAACATAGGAAGAACCAACTAGCTTCTGCTTACCTCTCCCTGGTTCCTACTCTCGGATTGCAGTAGATGGTATTAACTCTTCCTTGGCTTGTCTGGGATGTGCCCGAATGTTGGTCTGAACAGCATTTAGGTAGCTGGGGAAGTTCTGTGCTATCGGCCCACACTTAGCTTTCTATAAGAGCACAGATTCCTGCCTTGTATTAGGGAGAAAATGACTTTATACTCAGTAGTCCAGACTCTGTCTTTACAGGACACATTTCTGTATGGGACCCATTTCTGTATGTCTGACCCCAGAGATTCTTAGGGTGGATCTTTCTCAATTAGAAAGGAGTAATCTTCTCCTGTCTAGCTCTTGTCTCTCTGAGTACAAAACTTGAGTTTATCTCATTTGTTGAGATGAATTTTTAAACTCCTATTTCCAGTATTTGTGTCCTCATTACAGTTCTCTGGCCTTGTATCTGATAGGACTTTTGGCAATAAGGTATGTGAAGCTTTTAAAAAGATTTTACTACAAAAAACATATCCAAACAGAACATTATAATATTTTAAAAAAGAAACAGATGAGTCTCTCACAGAAAATTCTTTGCTTTTTTTTTTTTTTTTTTTTTTTTAGACAGAGTCTCGCTCTGTCACCCCAGCTAGAGTGCAGTGGCTACATCATAGCTCACTGCAACCTCAAGCTTCTGGGCTCAAGCGATCCTCCTGCCTCAGCATCCAGAGTAGCTGGGACTACAGGCTCGCACCACCACACCTGGCTAATTTTTTAGTAGGGATGGGGTCTTGTTCTTGCTCAGGCTGGTCTTGAACTCCTGATCTCAAGCGATCCTCCCGCCTCGGACTCCCAGAGTGCTAGGATTACAGTCGTGAGCCACCGCACATGCGTGCCTGGCCGCTTTCTTTTTTTTTCATTAGATAAATTCTATAGTGTCACTGATGTTCACTGCTGTTCCAAAACTATTTCTTGTCTTCTGCACTGATACAGGAGGGTCCCGTGGAGTTCAGGCAATGTCTTCCTCCAAGGATGCCTTAAGAGGTGGATACAGAAGAAACATCTGAAAGGGTCAAAGTCATTTTTGACTCAGTCTTACTGCTTTGCTTGGCTCTGCCATTATTTCTTACCTCACTGACTCCCTAAGGGTGGGGTCGTTGTCTCCCATTTCTTTCTCATCTTCAACAGAATGTAGAAGAGTGCTCTGCCCACACGTGGTGCTACAGAGAAAGAACCAGGAGGGAGGTAGAGGAAGAACAAGGACTTGGAGGCTAAGGAGTGGGAGGTGGAGGCAGGTGGAAATGAAGAGAAAAGGATGCAGGAAGGTCGAGGAGAAGAAAGAGGAGAGTTGGATGGCCACCCACACATCTATCCTCCAGATAGAGGCTGTGGCCTCCTCAGACCTGCCAGGGAGCTCCCACAGTTCCAGGACTTCGCTGCTGCACCACCCCCAGGACTGGACGGCAGTAATTGTCTCCACTATGACTTCCTTTAACTCTGCTCAGCGCCTCCTTTAATGCCCTCTGCTGCTAAGGAGAGACCACCTCCTTCTGCCAAGTATACCAGAGGGTCTTTCGTTGGCTGCTAATGTAGACAAGTTCTCTCTTTCAGACCCATCAGCACCTGGGAGTGTCCTCTTGGAAGAGCATAGGAGATTTTTTTGGTGGCAGGAGAAGGGAAAGAAGAAGCGGAAGGGGACAGATGGGTGGAATGGTGTCTGCTCAAGGTTCAGCTCAGTGGACTGGGCATGAGGCCCTGGGGGCAGGGACTGGGGTGCTCTAGGGACACAGAGGTCCCTGCTGGTGCCCAGGTTTCTCCAGGTTGCCTGGGCCCAGGGGCAAGGGTGGGATGTTCTAGGAGTTGATGGGGTCACTTGGTGAGGCTCTGGGTGCAAGCAGAACTGCTTTGGGACTGGGTGATGAGGCAAGCAAGGCACAGGGCTGGGGACGAGACCATTTCCCCCCTTCTGCGTGGGGCACAGCACTGTGGGGGTTGTCTGAGGATGGTGGCTTTGCGGGCACCTATCAGAGTGTCTGTGGAAGGGGTAGAGGCGTTCCCCTGGGGGGCTGGCAGTGGCTTTGTGGGTAGATAGGGACAAATGAGCTGTGAGGTAGAGAGGATGGGAGGGCTGATGCCTGGTGGGGACTGCATAGCCAGCTTGTGTGTGAATGGCAGGCTCCCTGCTGAGGATTCTCATGTCTGTCTGGGAGTCTAGCGTCCTACTGTTTGTAGAAGGTAAACAGTGGATGAGGCAACCTAGAAATTAGCAGTTTCAGGAAGCTACCCCCACCGCTGGGTTGGAGAGACAAAGGAGGAGGTGGTGGTACCAGGCCAGCCATCTTTGAGCTGGGAGTCTGCACACACCAAGGAAGGGAGCGTGGAAAGATGGAAAACTCTTGGTTCCTCCGTGGCATCATTAGGCTGCCAAACCGACTCTAAGATGCCCTTTCTCCTGTCTTCTTGTTACCAAATAAAAAAATGCCTGCATTTGTTTGAATCTGTTATTTAAATTTTCTGTTGTATTATAGCCGAATACGTCTGATGCAATATTTATCCAAATGTATTATAGCTGAATACGTCTGATGCACTATTTATCCAGACCCTGAAGAACCCATTTACATTAATAACTGCATTACAGTAAACAACTGTATTTATAGTCAACAAACCTTTTGAGGGCTGAGGTCACAGTCACCTCCAGGCCTGACCTGTGGGTGCAGATGCTGCCCAGGCCTGCAGGCACATGGGAGGTGCTGGTCAGTGACCAGGAGCCGAGTTGCGATGAAGCTCACTGGAATTTGGTTCCTGGATCCTGTGCTGGATGCCACGATTGTGAGGCTCATTCAGCAAACCTAGCCTCTGCGCTCCTGCCAGGGGTCCCCGAGGAAGCAGTGGACACGGGGCTTCCTGATTGGCCCATGCAACATAAACCCACAATTATAGTATTTACCCTGGAAGCTCTCCTGAGCCTTACACTCAACAATGCACTCAAAGATCTCCTCTCCTTTCTCTCGGGTTCTGTGATATCCGTCAGTGAGTTAATGAAAACAAGAGATTCCTTGAGGCAAGGCCTCATTTTCTCTCTTTGCTGATAATTTCAGCCTGGTGTCGGTGCTGCCTGTTTATCACGACTACGCTGTGGTACTTTTCAGATGTGATGGTTAACAACATTTGTTAAAAGAATTGTTTAAAAGTAGGTTCATTTTGCCCAACTCCTATGTTCACTTTGTTTTGCACAAACCAGGCTCGAATACTTCATAAACTGGTAGAGATTGTCTCACAAAGATTTTGTCTTTTCTTTCACCTTTTGTATATTATAAAGCTTTTGAATATTTTGTCTTACAATGACTGTGCAACCACTTATAATTCTTATTAGTACATGGCACAAAAGTTATGAAGCTGATATAATTAATTGTCATCCATTATCATCATGGCAGAATGTTTATGGGCCTTACGATATGCCAGGTACCGATTTAAGCATTTTACAAAAACTAACTCATTTTAATCCTTATAACAATCCTATAAGTAGTGTTAGGGGTTGAATTGTGTCCCTGTCTTAACCTCCAGTACCAGAATGTGACTTTATTTGGAGATGGGATCTTTACTGAGGTAATCAAGTTAAAGTGAGGTCACTAGGGTGAACCCTAATCCGATATGACTGGTGCTCTTAGAGGAAAATGTGGACACAGATATGCACACAAGAAGACAATGTGAAGGGACACAGGGAGGGGATGGCCATCTACGAGCCAAGGGCAGAGGCCTGGAGCGCATCCTTCCCTCATGGCCCTCAGAAGAAACCAACGCTGCCAACACCTTGGTCTCAGACTCCCAGCCCCTGAACTGTGAGACAAGAAATATCTGTTGTTTAAGCCACCCAGCTGGTGGTATTTTGTTATGAAAGCCCTAGCAAATTAATATAGTAAGTATACTGTTATTACCTAACAATCTCGGCGGCCAGGTTTCATTTATCCCAGGATTTCCCCCTTCTTTGAGTCTTTCATTTATGTGTCATTGTGGAAGTGGGTCTGATGCTTGCTCAACTGAGAAACAGGGCCACGTTACAGTGAAATGTCGTTTCATTGTGACCCAGGGCTCAGGGGTTCTTTGGACTGTCAGAGGTTGTGGGCTCTGCTGGTTGTGGAGGTGTTCACATGCTTCAAGTTACCTTTGCCTTAACCCCATGGTAGGGGAGCTGGACACAAGCATGTGTGCGTGCACGCACACCTGCCACTTCCTCTGCACTCATGTATCGGTACCTACCCCTCACCTACACCCACGTGTATAAACAGAAACACATACACACATCTGGACACGTGCAAATACAGGCAAACACGGTTGCGCCCCAGAATATGCATATACTCATTCTCAAGCAACATACCTATGCACTTATAAACTTACACACCCTCACATCTGTTCTCACTCTCCCTTCACATGAACATGCCTGTATGTGTGCATACACACGGCTGGGAATACATACATGGTCAAGTGGGCTCAGAGAAGTGGCCCTTGCTCTCATCAGGGTGTGTGACAAGCTAGCACTGTGTCTCAGGTCAGGTTGTGCAGAAGCGGATCCTGAGATGAGAGGTGCATGCCGGAGATTTATCAAGGAAGTGCTCCTAGGGGAGACCAGTGAGGGAGAAGGTCAAGCAGGACGGGGAAGAGGAGGAAGAATGTGATTTTAGGTGAAGTCGCATCCTCGGCTTGACTGGTTGGGGCACTCTGGAGCACAAATT
Source organism: Propithecus coquereli (assembly GCF_000956105.1). Taxonomy (NCBI): domain Eukaryota; kingdom Metazoa; phylum Chordata; class Mammalia; order Primates; family Indriidae; genus Propithecus; species Propithecus coquereli. The sequence continues at coordinate 13,491,360 of NW_012136080.1, forward strand.
CCCCATCCTTTTGTCTCCCATCAAGGCAAGGGAGCTGGCTTTCATGCCTGTGCACCAGCCATGCATTGGCTTTGGGCAGCCCTGGAGACATAAACTCCCAGGCACTTCTGTCTATCCCTGTGTCTGGGTAAAGGCTCCGCAGCCCAGAGGTTGTCCTCTGAAGACTGCAAGGTGAGAGCCCTAGAAGCAAAGCACACTTGGGAGAGGAATCTGGGGAATGGCACACAGGACAGGTGAAGGGGGTCTGGGCAGGTGTACTGTGTGTGTGTGTGTGTGTGTGTGTGTGTGTGCGTGTGCGTGTGTGTGTGTGTGTGTGTGTGTGTTGAGGGGATGTGTGGGGCTCTGGGCATGAGGGATTTCTTTCAAGGAGCAGAAGAATGATCCAGAGATGTGGGAAGGAGCAGAACCCTGGCCCAAGAAGGCCAACTGAGCAGGGGCTTGAACGAGTAGCTCAGTGATGGTGGCCCATTGGGCAGAGGCTCCAGGGGTCTTCATGATACTTTAGCCAGGATGTGAGAAAGACCAAGGTCAGCCTTGGCACCAGCTGCAACTCTTTGTACCTGGGAGGAGGGGCACACCTCAGGGAAGATTTCCCAAATAGTCTGGGGGATCCAGGCACATAGCGATATACCAACCCCCCAGTCCCTGCCACATACCCAGGGCAGAGTCCCAGGCTCTCTGCACAGTTGTCAGCTTCTAGGGGGCTGCTGCGGAGAACTGCTTCTGCTGATGTATCCACTGGAGGGATGGGCCGGGTTTTCTCTACTGCTCCTCAGCCCCTTTGGCTGGCTAGAGGTCAGTCTGTATGTATAGGATGGCAAAGTCCTCCAACCCAGGGTGGGGGCAGAGGAGGGAACTAACATTTTCTTAGCAGCCCTCTAGTAGGTACTATTTCCTCCATTTTGCAGATGAGGAAACTGAAACAAGAAGGGTAAACTGAGTTGCCCAAGGTCACACAGGACTGCAGTGGTGGAACTGGGGCTCGAACTCACACTTGTTCTCTTAGTACTTGGATTGTTTTAGGATCCTGGGGCCACTGGGATAGAGGCAGCAAAGGTGCGGGGGCAGAGCCTCAGGTGTGGTGTCCCAACTGGCCAGACCAGGGAGAACCTGCCAAGCCCAGCCCAGGTTCTTTTTCCTCCCCGTGAGGAGATAATCAGGCCTTACGTTTCACCTGGCATAGGCTGGTCTGCCAGTCTACTGGGAATAAACCCTGGGGAGAGATAAAAAGGAAATATCTCTCATGAACAAGCAATAATTTTCAGGGCCTGGACTATTTAAATTCATATTTTAAAATAATTTATTTGCAAGGGCACAGTCCTGCTGAAATATAAACCAAATTTTCATTAGTGAACAGAATATATAACATCTCAGTCTGAAGCTATGACTGGTGCAGGGCTGTTCCCAGAAAAAGGAGTAAGAGATTGCTTTATCTCTGTCTGCATGACTAAAAAGGTCACCGTAGTGGGCCCTTCAGGAGAAAAGGAAGACTCGCCCAAGAACAAATTCCAGCTCAAACTCAAGGATGCAAAATTTGCTTGGATACCAAAATGACAGTTTCCCTACTTCAAAAATTAAACTTCACCTGTAGCAATGGGAAGGAGCTGCTAGCTTACAAACATTAATTTGCTCTGCTACAAGTTGTTTCCTTGACAGCTGGTGTCCCACTTTCAAGCAAGATTGTGGTCCTTAATAAATATTTGAAAAAAAAATTTGGTAATTTGGCTAAAAACTAGCACTTCTAAACCTACCTTTGGACTTAACATTGTAGTGTTTAAATACTGATTCCTCAAATAATAGGAGGTGGAGGATAAAGACTTCACAATCCGATGGCCCTTGCCCTAAGTATCAGGGAATTGATGATAAACAATAGCCATGCTCCAAACTTCTGGACTTTTGTTGAGAATCAGGTGTAAATTTGGAAATTTGCATATTTAAAGGAAAATATCTTATTAATTTCCATGCTTTGAAAAAATTTTCCAATTAAATTTTTTATTTTGAGTTAATCGTAGCTTCACATGTAGTTGTAAGAAATAATACAGAAAGACATGCATTACATTTTTTTGTGTGTATGTGCATTTTCTTCATCTCAGGATGCTTATGAATATCTTTCTACTTCGTTTTTCTACTTAGTAAGGAATCATGCACGTGATACTGTAGCATGCTGAACTCTGAGCTGCTCTGCATCAACCTCCTGAGCACAGAACTGAATGGCTGCAGGTTCTTATTTTCCATTAATGTTATAAGGGAAAAATTTAGCCACGTATTTCAGAAGTCTCCGCAGTAATGAAACTTACCTTAGGTTTGCACCGGACAAATGGCCGTAAAACCAACCATAAAAAAATCAAAAGAGGAAATATTGTATTTATATCTACAATAGCATTTTATATCTAAAATATATTTGTGGTATTTTAAGTAATAGAAGATATCATCAGAAACAAGGTGAATCAAATCAATTGTAAAAGAGTTTTGACTTTTGATGGTGAAAAAGGACTAAATGGAATGAAAAATTAGAAAATTATTTTAATTATTATGAATAAGGTGTACAGTCCAAAATAGATGAAGAATTATGCAATTTGTGGGTAAGACCTGAATTCTCCTTGACAATTTATCAAAAGATATGAAGATATTGTTAACATATAAAGAAAGGCAGGTAACATCTTTCATTAGTATCCCCTTTGTAATTTATAATGTTGCCATGTCATAGTAGACAGATTTGTTCTGTTGAAATAAATTTTTTTTTACAAAGAGTAAATAACATGAAAAAATGTTCAGCTTGAATAATAAAGAAATACAAATTTGAACAGCTATGGCATGCCAATATTAGATTAGTAAAAATAACTAAGATCGATAAAACCCGTTGTATTAGGTTCTGCATAGAAAACCCACATACATTACTGGCTACGCCATAAATTGTTCCTATTTTTCTGAAGTGCAAGCTGGCAATTTGTAATAAGAACTATGAAAACATTCATACCCTTTGACTTGGTAATCCCACTTTTGGGAATATACCTTAAAGTAATAATCCAAATTTTAAAAAGCCATTTGTACAAAGATATTTATGGCAGCATGTTCATAATAGGGAAAGATAGAGAGTGACCAAAATGCCCAGTGAGTGCAAAAGGTTAAGTGAATCACAGTGTATCAGAATTCTCTGTGACCACTGAAATTGAAAAGTATGTGAATTGTGTTCATATGTGAAAATGTGCATACATCACAATGCTAAGTGCAAGCAAAGCAGAATGCAGAATAAAATATCCACTCTTACTCCAGCTTCATATAAAAAGTGTTTGTGCTTTGATGAGTCTGTAAAAAAATGTAGATAGATGTAAATAGCTGGGAGTTTTAAATTCACAGGATATTTTTCCTATACAATTATTTATTTAAGTATTTTTCAAATATCTATTTGATGAAAATGAAACGGTGGTTAAAACTTCATTACTTTTGTAATCCATGTGGCAAGTTCTTTTCTTTTTAACACATGGAGTGTTTCTAGCTTCCCTTGGAGAGCCGACCTCACTATTTCTGCAGCTAGGTCATCACTGGGGGCGCTGCAAATATCTTTGGATGGCCATGGAAGAGGGGGTTTCCCTCACTTCCCTTTTCCAGATACTGCCTTCTCACTCTTCGGTGATGTTAATAAATCTTCTGAACCTTAAGGAAGACTTAAGTAATGCTCCAGGCTAGGGTTCAGATGGGGGACCTAAAACAATATAAAGTGAGGTCAGTGTTGGGTTGGGCAGGTGAGGATTTCTTATTCTCCTGGTGTAGCAATCTTTTGTCTTGTATGTTCCTTATAAGATATTACTCTCAGCTAACTTTTGACTGCAAGTTCCAGGAAATCCTGCCTCAATTGACTCAAAAGACAGGAAAAAATCATGATCTCTCCTAACAAGCCCACGGTAGGACAGCTCCAGAGTGGCTAATTCCATGGCACCAGGTTCTTTCCGTTTTTCCATTCTGCCAGTCTCAAGAGTGTCAGCTTGGTCCTTTGCCAGCTCTGATTGTGGTCCCAGCATGGCTGCTGTGGTTCCAGTCCACAGGCAAGACATATACTATCAGGACTGTCTTTTTCTGTCTCCTACGAAAAGCAAAGAAACCTTTAACAGAATCTGACTTCTGTCCCCGCCTCCAGCAGCCTTCCTTTCATTTCTCATTGGCCAGAATTACATTCCATGTTCATGCCTAAGCCAATCGCTGTCAGGAGGAGTGAGAACACAGGAGTGGTTTGCTAGGGTTAAACCTTTCAGGACTTGTCCCCATAACTGGGGATTGGGTCTCCCTTCCTTGACACTTCTTGGCTCCCAAGCACCTCCCTTCCTGGTCCTCTGGCTAGAAAGCTGGGGCTTTAGTTTCCCTACTCTGCCACATACTTCCTGCGACTGTGTCTGCATTCAGAGCCATGAGGTGAGTGAATATGTAAAGGAAAAAAAAGCAACAGGGATTCTCTCCATGCTATGGAGACCCCAGTTTTTTTGGTCAGAGGAAAGGGTGTCCCTCCTTTGGAGTTTTAGGTGCCTGCCCAGCTATTGCTCCCACTGGGCAGCATTGTCACGAAAGTGCCTGGGGCCTAGGGACTGAGAGAAAGAAAAGAACAAACTAACAACCCACCCAGGGGATTTCTCCAACTCTCTCTGATGTGTAGGAATTTTCTTTCTCAAGCCTCAGGTCAGAGTAGATGCTTCTCTTTGAGTTCTTCTGTCCTCATCTGGTGCATAGCTCGGGTTTTAGATTGCCTTTGAATCTAGGCTCAGAGATACTGAAAGATAAAACCAGGAAACTCACCATTTTTTGCGGGAGTTCTGTGAGTTCTGATTTCCTTTCCCAATCTGCCTGCTAGCATTTACTTTTCAGAGTTCCCAGATAGCTGCTCCATGCATTCTGTCCAGAAGTCACCCAGGGTCTTTAGGGACAATAGAATTGCCTCCTAAGCTAGTTTTCCAAAAGAAAAATTAATGTTTTCCCTGGCTCACATGGCTGGGAAGTGGCAGAAATGGAGTCACCCTTGATCTGTGGGGCCAAAGCTCGTATTTTTACCACGACTTCACACTGCCTCTGGGGAGGGAGCATGAATGAACCAGAGTTCAAGTCAGGCTTGTTCCTCATCATGGCTGTCTTGGAGCCTCCATCTTTCCTTTCTTTAGGTCCTTGTTGCCATGTGGCATGACTCTAGAAAGATAAGATACTCCTCTCGTGTCCCTCATCACCTCTTTAGGATTTGCCATTGGTTAGATAGCAGGTTCTTACACATCCATAGCGGGGAGAGAGCCTCACAAGTTATTAACCCCAGCCCTCTGCATTTGATCAGGGCTGTCTCAAATAGGGTGTCTATCAAACAAAACCTCAGGATGTAAGCATGGCGTCCTCTCCCAGAGAACTAAATATGCTCTAAGGCAAGTTATTTGAAGTTTTATTTGAGTATTAAAACAAATAAATATATATTATGAGTAGAATGAAAAATTGCATGAATTTTAAGTTTAAAACATAAAACTGGTCAAACTTGAGGTAAGACAGGATGCTACCCAGACCATCAAGTTTCCTGACCCCAGACTAGGGTTCCTAACATCAGCAATAATCACTGTAAATGGACTAACCTATTCGTCTGAGGAACATCTAGTGGTGAATCATGGCCCTTCCCTGCTCTGGGAGGCAGTTTCCTCACGCCTGATTTGAGGAAGTTGGACAGGGGTAAGGGCCATTGACGTTAGGGCTGTTCCTCACTTGGGATCTTTGCTTGCCATCCATCCCATATGGTGCTGCAGTTTTCAGATGCGTCAACTTTATAGAGAGACCAACATTTACTTCAATGGCTGAGATTTCCATAGGGGACATATGTAAGCAGGTGGCTCTTCACCTGCACTTGTGTCATCTTGGATGTGGGGAAAAAAATGATAAGTTGGTCCCTGTTATGGATTGAATTGTGTCCTTTAAAAAGGATATGTTGAAGTCCTAACCCCTAATATATGAGAATGTGACCTTATTTGGAAATAGGGTCTTTTACAGTGGTAATTCAAGTTAAAATAAGGTCATTATTGTGGGCCCTAATACAGTATGATTGGTGTCCTTATAAAAATGGGAAATCTGGCCAGGTGAGGTGGCTCACACCTGTAATCCTAGCACTCTGGGAGGCCAAGGCAGGAGGATTGCTTGAGCCGAGGAGTGCAAGACCAGCCTGAGCAAGAGTGAGACCCCATATCTACAAAAAATAGAAAAATTAGCCAGGCATGCTGGTGCATGTCTGTAGTACCAGCTACTCAGGAGGCTGAGGCAAGAGGATCGCTTGAGCCTAGGAGTTTGAGGTTGCTGTGAGCTAGGCTGATGCCACTGTACTCTAGCCTGGATGAGAGAGAGAGACTCTATTTCAAAAAAAAAAAAAAAAAAAAAGAAAAAGAACCTAGAGACAGATGTGAACAGCGGGAAGAAAGACAATGTGAAGAGACAGAGACACAGGGAGAATGCCGTGTGAAGATGAAGGCAGAGATTGGAGTGATGCATCTATAAGCCAAAGATTCCCAAAAAACCACCAGGAACTAGGAGAGAAGCATGGACTAGATTCTCCCTCACAGCCTTCAGAAGGAACTAACACTGCTGACACCTTGATTTCAGACTTCTAGCCCCTCCAATTGTGAGACAATAAATATATGTTATTTTATGCCACCCAATTTTTGGTACTTTGCAATACAGTTTCTGAAGGTTCAAGAGAAGGGTGGGCTTAAACAGATACTGACAATATAGTTTGGAGGATTGAAATGCATTGGAGGACTCTCAGTTAGAGATGGTAGATTGAATGAAAACACACATTTTAACCCCTGCTTTTGCCTGTAACACTTCAAACAAAAAAGAATTTTTTTGAAATTCATAAATTCACAAAGACAAAAAAAAAAACAAAAAAAAGGAATCAACCAAGTCAACCAAATATCAGAGGTTGAAAAGCAGATGAGCAAGAGGCAATGGCCTTGACAGAGTTGAAAAGGCTAAATCTTAACCCAGCAATGGGGAAATCCTAGAAGCAACTCAGCTCATCCCACAGAACCCTCGCTGTGCGGGTAGGACACAGGAAAAATTCCTCTGAGGACTCTGATCAGGCTTAAAGGAAAGAATTAAAGACACTGACACCAGAAGTCCCCTGACAAATAGCCCGGGCAGATCACCCGACTGTGAAGATGATAGTTAATGAACTCCAGAGCCACACTTTGGACTTCCAGTCACCTTTTTAGAGTCACACTCTTAGGAGTAGTCTAGGATCTCTATATTATAAAGAAATATTCTTACACTTAAGAGAGAGTGCTATGGTTTGAATATTTGTCCCCTCCAAAACTGATGTTGAAACTTAATTCCTAGTGTGTTAACATTGAGAGGTGGGGCCTTTAAGAGGTGATTGGGTCATGAGGGCTCTGCCCTTATGAACAGATTAATCCATTCATAGTTTAATAGATCAATGAGTTAATGGGTAAATGGATTAATGAGTTATCATGGGAGTGGGACTGTGGCTTTATAAGAAGAGGAAGAGAGACCTGAGCTAACAGACTCAGCTCCCTCAACATGTGATGCCTTGTGCCACCTTGGGACTCTGCTGAAAGTCTCCAACAGCAAGAAAGCCCTCACTAGATGCAGCCCCTTGATCTTGAACTTCTCAGCCTCCATAACTGTAAGAAATAAATTCCTTTTCTTTATAAATTACCCAGTTTCGGGTATTCTGTTATAAGCAACAGAAAATGGACTCAGACAGAGAGACTAAAACAAATAGACTCAAGCATTTTGAAATACATAGTCTGTAGTAGGAAAAAATGTGAAAAACAACTACGAATAATATTCTCAGAAAGATAAAAGAAGATATTTCAGCCATGAAAGAAGAAAAGATTGCTATTGAGCATAAAACCACGGGGAATGCAAAATATGCAAGATAAAATTAAAAATTCAATAGAAGAGTTAGAAGAAAAATTTGATGAAATCTCTCAAAAGGTTGAAGAAAATACCTAGTGATAGATGATAGGAGGGACAATATAAGGAACTAATAGAACAAATATAGGGGGTCCAACATCCAAATAATAAAAGTCAAAGAGAGAATACAGACAACAAAGAAGAATACATCATTAAAGAAATAACTCAAGAGAATTTTTCAGAATTAAAAATGGTAGTGTCCAATTTGAGAGGTCCCACTGAGTGTCAAACATGATCAGAGAAAATTAGCAAACTATAAGACACATCATAAATTTCAGAACTCTGGGGATGAGAAAAGATTCTAAAAACCTTGACAGAGAAAAACCAGGTTATGTAGTGAGGGTGAGGAATTGAGTGGTATTGGTCTTCTCAACAGCACACTGTACAGTCAGCCGTCTACATGTGTGGGTTCTGCATCTATGGATTCAATCAACCACAGATCAAAAATACCAAAAAACCAAAAAATGATACAACAATAAAAATAATACAAATTAAAAAACAATCATGTATGACAACTATTTGCATAACATTTACATTGTGTTGTTAGGTACTATAAATAATCTAGAGATGATATGAAGTACAGTCATCTATTGCTTAAAGATGGGGATTCCTTTTGAGAACTGCGTCATTAGGTGATTTTGTCATTGTGTGAACATGATAGAGTGTACTTACACAAACCTAGATGGTAGACCCTACTATACATGTAGGCTATATGGGATGGCCTATTGCTCCTAGGCTACGAACCTGTGCAACATGTTACTGCACTGAATACTGTAGGTGATTGTAACACAATGGTACGTATTTGTACATGCAAACATATCTAAACATAGAAAAGGTACAGTAAAAATCTTTTGGGACCACTGTTGTATAAGTAGTCCGTTTTTGAGTGAAACATCATTATGTGGTGCCTGACTGTATACAGGAGTAGGTTATATGCAAATACTATGCCGTTTTATATAAGGGTTTTGAGCATCCTTGGATTTTGGTATCTGAGGGGATCCTGGAACCAATCCCCATGGATACTGAGGGATGATTGTATATGTAAAATTATATATGATATATAAAAGTAGATTTATTTCAAAGAATTGGCTTATGTGACTGTAGGAGCTGGCAGTTCTGAAATCTGTAGGGCAGGCTGGAGATGCAGGCAGGAGTTAATGTTGCAGTCTTGAGGAAGAATTTCTTTTTCAGGAAACCTCAGATTTTACTCTTAAAGCTTTCAACTGATTGGATGTAGGCCCACCTACATTATCAAGGATAATTTCTTACTTAAAGTCAACTGACTGTAGATCAGTTGCAGATTAAGCACATCTGCAAAATATCTTCACAACAACATTTAGATTAGTGTTTGATTAAGTAACTAGGTGCTGTAGTCTAGCCAAGCCGACATGTAAAACTAACATCACACCAGCCAAACTATCGATTAAGTGTGCCAGTAGACATTTTCCAGTAGACATCTTTCCTAGACATTTTCTAGGAAAGAAAGTCTAAACATTTTTATATGCCATGCACCCCTTCTCATTAAGCTACTGGAGGATGTGTTCCAACAAACCAAGAGATTAAAGCAAACAAAAGGAATGTATGTTTCTCAGATTGGGCTCCCTTGAAGACTTTGGGACATGGATTCTTGTGCAAGTGATTTATTAAAGAGATATGAAGGAGTGGAGGAAGAAAGACAAGGGACAGAGGGGAAGCCAGGTGAAGTGTGATTCCAGGCGGCATTCCATGGAGGGTGACTTTAATCTGATCCTGCAGGAGAATTCTGTAGTATACAGTTATTTCACAGTTGTCCCAACCTGAAGCAAGGCAGCTGGCTTGTATATTCTCACACTAGTTAAACAATGGTTGAGGGCTGCTCTGTAGGATGATGGGTGGGGGATGAAAACTCCTAGGCACTTGGGTCTCTGGCTTCAGACAAAGCACCCCTGGTAGCCCAGGGCAGTCCTCTGAAGAGGCGCACCTTTGCAGGTGCTGGCTGTTGGAAGCAAAAGCACACTGAAGCCAGGGAGTAAGTGTGTGCATACACACATACACACAAACACACACACACACAAATGGTGAAATGGGATATGACACTACAAACTGGGATATAGGAAACAGAGAATTCAAAACAGGAAACAAAGGAATCTCCAGGATGATGGCGAAGGGAAATCTCAGGATGACAGTCTTGCGAATAGTTCAGATTGCTAAAGTGGATCAGAAGACTAGGAGAGAATTATTCAAAAAGATAAAAATAATAAAATGCCTAAAGAGTTTGAACATACTGAGAAGAGATTTACATATACGGGGAAGAGTTTATGGTTCAATTAATGATAAGAATATACAAAACCCAGCAAATGAAAAACCAAGACAATCATAAACTCTGGGGAAAACAAGTTACATTAGAAAATAAACATAATCATAGTTCAAAAACTTCATGACTAAGTTATGAATAGCATTTATACGATCATAGTAAGTAAACACGGAATGTATTAAGTGTAACTAAAAATTTGAATCGACTCCATGGGGAGGATGGGAATAGAAAGTAGGTGTACATGGTGGGGTTGGAGAGAGTGGTAAAAAAGCTGCATCTTCTGTAATGGGAAGCTGGAGGGTGGTGCAGCCACAAAATGAAGAAGTAGCAATATCAGCATGTTACTTATGGACAGGGATAAAAAGATCCAACATCTAACAGTTGAAAGTGGTTTCCTCAAGTGGTAAAAAAAGGGAGTGGGATGGGGTAGGGTGTACAACTGCTATTTTTCATATAAATCTTATAAAGTGATTTGACTCTTGAAACTGTGTGCATGTGAAAATTTTATTAAAAATAAAAGAGTAAATTAAGAAAGGAAGGAAGCCCTGAAGGCAGAGATGACAGAGATGCAGGAAATCAGGAAGAACAGGAGGCCGATTCAGATATATTTCAGCTATATTAGTTTGTGTCCTTTAACCCTCAAGTAGGGCCCCATAGATAACAGTGCCAGCAAGGAGTCTTTGATCTTCAAACTTTAGGAAAAAAGAATCTCAGAACATTGAAAAGTTAAACTCATAGAACCATAAAAGTTTGAAATCTAACATTTATAGAATCTCATTTTAATTCACCTTTAAAACTTCACTCAGGTAGTAGTGCACTATGATTGTGCCTATGAATAGTCACTGCACTCCATCCTGGGCAACATAGCAAGACCCTGTCTCTAATAATAATAAAAAACTACACTCAGGTGTCCCTTCCTCTAGGAAACCTTTACTGACCCACTCCCACATTCTCAAGATGCCTGGGTTTCTGTGGCATTCATGGGTTCTGTGAGTCAGGAGTCTGGCCACTGCTTAGCTGCGTCCTTTGCAAGGCTGCAATCAAGGTGTTGGCCAGGGGCTGGGCTCTCATCTGAGGCTCTACTGGGGAAAGATCTGCTTCCAAGCTCACTTGGTTGTTAACAGCATTCAGTTCCTTGTAGGCTTTTAGACTGGGAGCCTCAGTTTCTTGCTGGCTGTTGGTTGGAGGCTACTCAATTTCTTGCCATGTGGATCCTCTCCACAGACAACTCACAACATGGCAACTGGCTTTTTACAGTCAGCAAGGAAGAGTATCTCTTTGCAAGATGGGCACCCAAGTCATGTGGTGTAGCCACATGCCCATAATAATGCACATCTGTCACCTTTGCCATATTCTATTGGTTAGAAGCAAGTCACAGGGTCTACTCACACTCAAAGGGAGGGAATTATGCAAGGACATGAATGCCAGGAGGTGGAGAGCATGAAGGGATAACTTAGGGTCTATCTAGCCACTGCACAGTCTAGTTCCTGGACCTAGAACGCCCCCTGGAGGGTACAGGCCCCCTATTTCTGCATTAGTCTCTGACTCTCCCTGCACTTCTTTGTCTCTTCCTAGCCTAGGGAGTCTTGGGTGGGGGAACTGACTGACTCTTCCTCAGGCATATCTTCTCAATTGAACCATTTGTAGCATTCTGGCTTTTTGTATTCAAAAGCCAGAACTTTGAAATTTTTAGCTATTTTCTCTGTCAGAGATTTCCCAAACTCAAAAGCTAGAAACTTACTTTCTTGCTCCCTATTTTTTATGCCCTTCCTTTCCAATGAGGTAAGCCCAGAGTGCCCTAGCAGCTGCCTGAGAAGTAGGGAAAGGTCATGGGCAAAAGAAAATGACTGGAAATAACATCACTATGTCCTGCTATAACACACAGGGGTCTGCTGGAATTAATGTGGATACAATGTCAGGGACCTGGGTGCAAATCCTGGCTCTACCACTTACTAGCTTTGTGATCTTGGGCAAGCCACTAATTTCCTATGAGCCTCAGTTTCCTCCCTTATAAAATAGGGATAATTAAACCTACTCTTATAATGTCATGAGGATTAATAGCAGTAAAGTTGGTAAAAACTCTTTTGTAAATGATAAAGTACCATATACATATGTATTCCTACTATAGTTGTTGATTCTCTGATGGGTGATTGAAATTGGCACGAGTGCACAAGGGGCCCCTCTAACAGTGACTGTAGATAACACTAAATTCTGACGAGGCATCTTTATAGTTCTGAAGTTGACAGAGAAGTTAATGCCTTTGATATAGGTTAAATGTGTAAGAGCAGATGCTGATTACAGACTTGTTGCTGTGTCTTGGGCAAGCCCTGGTTTGACTTGAAATTCTACCAAATTAGCGTCACTATACCAGGTGGTAATACTATGTGTGTGTATGCCTCTGGTAAATTATAGTGGTGGAACGAATGAACATTCGGATTCCTAAACCTCAGCCTCTCCAGCCCTAGGAATGTTCTTCCAAAATGCCATTTGGACAGTTTATTCATTCTCTGCACAATGTTCTTTCTATCAACAGCATTACAGCCCATCATGTTCCTAGTCCCAGGCTCTGTGCAGGGGAGAGTTATATTATGCATAGACTTGCAGAAGTATCTTTTTCTCCTTTGACTTGTTCAAACAATATTAATTTTAATAAGTATTTATGGCGGCCCTGCTGTCATTGCGTGGTATGGACGACACAAACAGGCTATAAAATTCCTTTGACTTTCTCCTGAAAATCTCATCTTCTGTTGCCTAGTAGCTCATCTTTTTCTAGGAGGAAGAAATTGATGCATCAAGTTGCAGACCCAGCTGAAGGCCTATAAAATGAGGGAAGCAGCCTGTTACATAGGTATGAAATTAGGGCCCTACCGATGGTGGAAAGAACTTATCGACAGGACTGTCTCATTCTGGCCACAGAGGTTTTGAATTTGTCCTTCTGTAGTCTATCCAAAGGTCTTTGTCTCCTTGTTTGGGCCTTTCCACATCATCTCTTTTTAAACCTGGCTGAATTGACTCGCAGTGTCTGAGTAAATGGTATTATTATAGCAGAGTGACTGTGGGTTCACACTGACATGAGAAAAAGAAAAACAGAGGGTGGTTTAGTGATCCTAAATGGTGATACTTTGGGCCAAGTGAGAACTCAGGCTGGTTAGCAAAGGGACAGTATCAATTCACCAGGTCCAGAGTGAAAAGCCCAGCTTGCCTGACTCTACAGAGGAGTGATACGGGGCTAGGGTGCCAGTGTCTGGGAAACTCACTAGCCTGAGGTGACCAGGGGGTTGAGCACTGCTCCCAGGCCCATTTCACATTTCCTTCCTCTAGCCCACACGTGTTAATTCTGCAAGGCGTAGGCAGAGGCAGATGGAGTAACTGACATTTGTTTCAAGCCCAGTGTTAGGGATCTTATAGAAGGAGCCTTATTTAATTACAATAAGAATTTTATGAAGCAAGTACAATGACCATGACTTTTATAGAACAATAGCCCATAAGACTCAGATTAGAAGAAATAAAACCTTAAAAATTTTTCAAACATTGAACTCAGTTTGCAAATCCCTATTCCTGCTGCTAGAAGAAAATGCAATCTGGTAATATTGCAAGACTTTTTAGCCCAACACATTAAATTTCTGGTCACTTCAGGTTCAAAACAATTATGTCTGGGTCTGTGCCCCTCCTTGCCCCATACTCATGCATTTTTGCATCTTCAGAACTCATTGGCCTGGGGGTAGCAGGTATCTGGCCTGTGGTTGTCTCACTGATGACGCTTCTGCTGCAGATGCTCTTATTTATTTCTTTTCTCATCTTAGTCCGGGCATGGTACTTATTCTGGGAACAGAGATATCTACCTCTGTTGATTTGGCCCCACTTCTGCCCTTGCATTGTTGCTGATACCCTGAGTTCATTTGCAGAGAGTTTCCTCTGATCTGGCTGGTCAGGCCTCACCAGCCTTGGCTCTCAGGTCTGCTTGCCTTGTGCTATGGGCTACCTCCAGCCTGGCTCATGGGTGTTCATTCTCAGTGACTTTCTGCTATCCATTCAGGCCCATGAAAACTCTTGGGACCCCTACAGCCAGGCCCATAACCTCTCACTGTCGTTTTGGCAAGGCTGCTGGCTGACTCTCAGCTCTAGGATAGGCAGGGTACCAGTCCCCTTCATGCTCAGATCCTCTCTGCCAAGCTTGGGCTTGGTCTAGGGATGAGAGGCAGGTAGTTGGGCTCCTACAGAGTTCCTCCTTCCTTCTCTCAAAACCCTCTTCCTTCTTCTCCAGCTTGTAACTCTGCCATTTGCTGTGGAGTACAAGGAAAAACCTCTCTCTATTGGCATCTTCATTTCAAATTTTTCCTATCTCAGACCTATAAAGTGTCCTTTGACCTTCAAAGATAAAGAATGCAGCACATTTGTTCCCAAAGATAACTATTACTATGTCAATAGATGTCCTCTCCTTTAGTTGTAGAGCCTGGGCAGGATAGCAGCTATACAGCAGTACATCAACTAATGCTATGAAACATTATTTTGCTATGCTAATATTATTCCCATTTCACACCTGAAGAAATTAAGCTTCAGAGAGGTTATTTGACCAAGTTAGTATCAAAGCTGGGGCAAAACCCAGAATTGTCTTAAAGCAGATGCTTTCTCCCTGAAATCATGGAGGAGGTCAGTGCTAGATTCTGGGTGGGTACAAGAAAGGCCTTATAAGGCATGACAGGCCCAAAGGCACACTGGAATTGTTGGTCTTCAAGTGCAACAGAGACAAGAGTCATCATTGGAAGACTGGCTCTCCCGGGTGGGGCTGTGAGAACCATGTTAAATGTACAGGTAAAAAATAGGTTCTGGCAAAGAGGTTCCTGCTGCTTCAGCCAAAACAGAAAGGAGGAGGTGGTGAATACATTTCCAAGTACAATGACCATGCTGTGCATTCAAGGAATCAGAGAAACCAGTAAGAACTCCCACTCAGGTTCTATCCAGTAAGATGGCTGCAGAGACAAAGGAGGAAAAAATAAGGGGACGTTCTTGACTTCTGAGGACTGATTCACCAGCAGGTATAAACACAGTATTGGGGGGCCATAAAACTTCCCAGAAAGAAACATAATCTTTCAGAAATGTAATAGAGAACTTCCAGCTTAAGGTGGCAGACTGAACCCATGTGCTTACTTCTACTCTCTACTCAAATCTAAATGATAGAAGAAATTAAAAAAGTTATAAGCCCTCCAGGACAAAGAATGTAAAGGAGAACAGACTTTCAGACATTTATGCTTGGAAGCCCCCACACAAAGGGCTGGTCACCACATGATCCTTTGCTGTAAAGCCTACCCACCAACAAGCCCCGCCCAGGCACACAGAGCTTTTAGGACATCACATTTAGATAAAACAAAACAAAACAAAACAAAACAAGCAAACAAACAAACAAAAGCAACATTCTCCCACCCCAAACAGAAAGATCATCAGGTATTTGAAAAAAATCTCTTATGGGAAATATAGTGACCAAAACAAGCAAATAGGACAAAATATCTCCGAGGAAACACAAATGAGAAAGGGAGAAGAAAACTTAAAACAAAACAAAACAAAACAACCTCTATAATTAAATATCCTCAGAGAAATGAGGTAATGTTATATGAGGTATCTTCAGGGAGTTAAGAAGTGATATAATGTGAAAGTGCTCCTGGGAACTTAAAATATGATAAAAATGATATATTTAATAAATGAGTTGGGAGATAGCTCTGAGGAAGATAATGTGAAAGATAATCTCTCAGAAGTAGAATGAAAAGCCACAGTGATGGAAAATAGGAAAGAAAAGATAAGAAAACTGGAGAATCAGTTCAGGATGTCTGCATTTGACTAACAGGGGCCCCAGAGAGAGAACACCGAGGAGAGGAAACGATCACAGAAATAACGGAAGAGCAATGTCCAGAACTATACAACAGGCATTTCTGGATTTAAAGGCCCAGAGTAATCAATTAACAGTTTGACTAACAAGCACATCTTCATGTAATTTCAGAGCAGCAGGAATATAGAGAAGGGTCTGCAAATTTCTAAGGAGAATAAGCAGGTTACATATAACTTATCAGGAATCAGAATGGCAAGGAACGTATCAATAGAAACCCTGGATGCTGGAAGACAATGAGTCTTTCAAAATTCTAGGAAAAATACATTTCAAGCTAGGAATCCGTATTCTGCCAAGCCATCAATCGTGTGTGAGGGAGGATGACATGTGTAGGCATAAAAGTCCTTACAAATATATCTCCTTTGTATGATGTTCAGAAAGTTGCTGGGTGTGTGCTCCACAAAATGAGATTGCAAAACAAGAACGAGAAGAACGTCAAGTGAATGCAGGGAAAGGCAACACAGACAAAGGGAATTCCCAGGAGGATGGAAAGAAAAGTTCCAGGACTGCAGCTACTTAGTAGGTGTGGAGAGAACCAGTTGAGATTTGAGCAGAAGGATGGAAAGCTGAGGGTTGCGGGCGGTGGGGAGGGGTTGGGAAGATATTAGTCAAGGATACAAAATTTAAGTTAGGAGGAATAAATTCAAGGGATCTATTGTACAAGATGGTGACTAGTTAATAATAATATACTGTATTCTTGAAAATTGCTAAGAGAGTAGATTTTAAGTGTAATCATTTTGGTATAACTCAGTGAATGAGAACACATCAGTCATGCCATCTCTGTCCTTCTAGTGCCCTGTATATTTCTATGTGAATTTTTTTTATGACAATGTTGCGTCTCCCTTCTTTAGTTGTCTACAATTTCAGCCATAGTTGTGGTTTATTTCTTGATTATTTGAAAATAATTCCTTGGCAATTCCTTGATGCCCATTCTTCCTATCCAGGTAGTCATCTACCTTTATCCTTTGCATCCATTTCTCCCAAACCCTTCTCCTTCCTCACTTGGTTCAGATTTGCTGAACCAAGGAATGAAGGGAGAGGCTGGACAGAATTCAACACCGTGCTAGGGTTAGGAGAGACACAATGGTGCACCACACAGTGTTGGTTCAGGACCTTGGACAGCACACAAACACACCCTACCCTGGGAACTGCTCCCAAATGCTCTGGGGAGCCCAGAGCAACTCTGTTTGCACTGTATCCCCTTAACCACAGCTGACTGGGACAAAGATAATGCCGTATGCAAGCTGGGACAGTCAGATTCTCTCCTTCAGGATATGGAATTGAGCTTAAGATATAGCTATTTAGTTTCCTTGCATAGCCGCAACATCATGGCTCAGGAACCGTGTGGTTTATAGTCCATTCCGTGGGCTGAGGATAAGGAAATGCCCGTCTGCAGAGACAGGACAGTGAAGCAGATATGCAGAGAGGATCAGAGCTGAGAGATGGAATTGAAATCATTATGACTTTCCAGTTCCACTTTCCAATTCTTTTTTGAGAAAGGCTGCATCCTTCCTCTTGGGTTATGTAAGACAGTTTAGTGGCCTTAAAATAAATAAACTCCCCCCACCTTCCTCTGCTTAAGCTAGATTGAATGGGTTATAGTTGGTTGCAACCATGAGAATACTAATGGGTACATGTTAATTTCTAGAATTCTATAATTCAATAGCACATAGGACTGTTTATGTTTTCAGGGATAGGGAACATAAGAACCAGACGTCCTGGGCAATAAGGAGGCTTTGGTGGAAGTACTTGGAGGGGTTCTGTGTGGGTGACTTGTACTGAACTTAGTGAATATGATAAAGAATTTCCCTACTTCACAGGTATAGCTGAGAGAGAGAGAGAGACTGACTAGACTAGCTAAATATTATTATTATATTAAGTTTTGATGTTAGTATTTTAAGTGTAGCAGATAGTTTACAAGGCTAAATGAGTCCAGCTGGTATTTAAGTGTGGTAAGGGACAACGCGTTTTTTGATGTAGATTTTTCTTTCTAGTCTTTGGTGTGTGCAGTGTGGAATCCATTTTAGGAAGCTTCTGTCTGTATTAATTTCTTCTCATTCTTAGTATTTTTCTTCCTTCCTCTGCTCTGTCTGACCTGATATGATGTCATTTGGGCTGTATTAAACATTTTTTTTGAAAAAGAGTGAACATTATACATTTCATCCAAAAAAATGCTATTTCTGGGTCTACAATTCATCTCTGCCACGGCATTTTCTTGGTTCCTAAAGGACTCTAGTACAGACGTACTCTCTCCCCCTCCTCCCTTTCACCTTGGATTCAGCACTAAAAAATGTAAAAGACGTTAATAAGGCAGGAGGTGCTTTATGCCACAGGGTATAGATGATACTATTGGAAATGAGGAATCTTCTTCCTGAATGTTGTAAATTTGTTACTTTTCTGAGTCTGCTGGTGGCAGCTCGGTATGGGGCCCCGTTATCTCCCAGCCCAAGCAGCTGGCTTTGGGCGCAAGTCTAGACTAGGAGAGATTGCTTCGTGGCCCCAGTGGGGCATTTCACAATTTCCTTTTCCTTGAGAAACTTTAAAAAACCATTCAGGCTCCACTACCTGTGTACTTCATTTAGAGCTTCTATCACATGACTCAGTTCAAGAAATGCAGCAGCCAGACCCCTGCTGTGGAGAGGGTGAAATATGTCACCCTGCTGTGGGCTGGTGCCTGGGACCCAGGGTCCAGTGGGTCTGGGAATCAGGTCAGTTTGTCTCAACAGACACTTATTTAACACCTGCTGTGTGTGAGCAATTACTCTAGGTCTGAGGGTATAGAGGTCAATAAAAGGTGGTCTGTGCTGTCAAAGAGCTCACAGTTTAGTGATGAAGATGGAAAAATCAACAAATAATATATAATGGGTAAAGTGTAGGGAGAGAAGAAATACTGGAGCAGGAGAAGGGGTGTCTGGAGCTGGTAGGTGTGGAAGGGTGGGGAATGGATTGTGGAGGGGGGTGGCCATCTGATCTGAGTCTCAAAGAACAAGTTGGAGTAGCCAGGTGTAAAAGTAAGGAAAAAGCATTTGAGACAGAGGGAACAGCATAAACAAAACATAGAGGTGTGAAACCGAGTGCCCATTTGGTAGACAAGTAAGTTGCAAGTGTTCAGGAGAGGAGGGGGGATATAAAAGAGAAGTCTGGAGAGGCCAGGTGGTTATGTACTATGTACCATGGATTTTCTCCTGTAGGTGCTGGGGAACCATCAAAGCAAGGATATGCCTTATGTAGACTGAGGAGTTGCACCCCAGCCTGAGGGCAGAAGCTCGGGCCCAGGGTCCTGGGAGGGATCCTGTGGTAGAGGCAGAACTGAGGGCTGGCAGCAAGGGAGCTGGATGCCTTCAGGTGTTGAGGGTGTGAGCAAAACCAGGGTGGCAGAGAACTGCGTGGGGCAGGGAAGGACCAAGCTGGGTACTCAGGCCTTGAAGGCCCTGGATCCCCAGTCTATACTATGAGGTCAAGTTCAAAGATACTGAGGGTCAGAATAGTCCTAAATAGGGCAGAATAGGTCAGAAGTTAGAGGCCAAATCAGCAGCTGGCACAGGAAGGACCAGTCAGGAGTTGTAGCCCCTGCCTCTTCACCACCTGTCCCTGACCACACCTCCCTTTAGCCAGTGTTAGGCAATGACAAGTTTCCACTCACAAGTCTCTACCCAATATGCTGGAAGAAACTAGTAAGAACCATGCCTGATTATCAGACAGCTTATATAGTTCTGGTCAATAGATATGGTGGTTTGGGCCAGGTGGTGACAATGGGATTAGAGACAAGTGGACAGATTGTGATGTATTTTGTGGGTTGACACAGACTTGGTTATGGGTTGGATGTGGGGATGAGCAAGAAGGTGACTCAGGACTGACTCCCCAGATTTCTGGCTTTTAGCTGCTAGAGGTTGGTAGAGTGGTACCAATTGTTTATATAGTGTATAGTTTGCTAGGGCTGCTGTAACACGGTACCACAGACTGGGTGGCTTGAACAACAGAAATTAATAGTCTCACAGTTCTGGAGACTAGAAGTCTGAAATCAAGGTGTTGGCAGGGTTGATTCCTTGAAGAATCTGCTCCATGCTTCTCTCCTTGTCTTGTAGATGGCTTCTCCCTGTGTCTTCACATTGCATTCCTGCTGCATGCGTCGGTGTCTTAATTTCTTCTATTTTATAAGGAGACCAGTCATATTGGATTAGGGCCCACCCTAATGGCCTCACTTTAACTTAATTACTTCTTTAAAGACCAGACACCTGCACCCGAATGTTTATAGCAGCACAATTCACAATTGCAAAGATGTGGAAACAACCCA
The DNA here is from genome assembly GCF_000956105.1 of Propithecus coquereli. Classification (NCBI taxonomy): domain Eukaryota; kingdom Metazoa; phylum Chordata; class Mammalia; order Primates; family Indriidae; genus Propithecus; species Propithecus coquereli. The sequence continues at coordinate 13,511,766 of NW_012136080.1, forward strand.
AGT
>NW_012136080.1:13512208-13534400 GCF_000956105.1 Propithecus coquereli
AAAAAAAAAAAAAAAGACCCTATCTCTAAATAAGGTCACATTCTGATGTATTGGGGGTTAGGACTTCAACATATGAATTTTTAAAAAAATTATGGGGTACATGTGGAATTTTGTTACATGTATATAGTATGTAGTGATTAAGTCAGGGCATGTAGGGTGTCCATCTCCTGAGTACAATACATTTTTGTTTGACTGTAGTCACCTGACTGCTATCAAACATTGAATTTATTCTGTCTATCCAACTGTATGTTTGTTCCGTTTAACCCATTTCTTTGTCTGCCCTCTTCCACTGCCGCTCACCCTTTCCAGTCTCTGTTCTCTTCTTTCCACTCTCTACTTCCATGTGATCAGATTTTTTAGCTCCAACATGTAAGTGAGAACATGCAATATTTGTTTTCTTGTGCCTGGTTTATTTCATGTATGATGATGACCTCCAGTTCTATCTATGTTGCAGCAAATGACGTGATTTCATTCTTCTTTATGACCCAGTAGTCATATACACAGTGGAATCATCGTGTATATATAGCACATATTTTTTATCCATTCATCTGTTGATGGGCATTTAGGTTGATTCCATTGTGAATAGTGCTGCGATAAACATGAAAGTTCAGGTATTTCTTTGGTATATTGATTTCTTTTCCTTTGGGTAGATACCCAGTAGTGGTATCAAATGCTGGATCAAATGGTAGTTCTATTTTTAGTTTTTTCAGAAATCTGTATACTGTTTTTCATAGTGGCCATACTAGTTTACATTCACACCAACAGTGTGTAAGAATTCCCTTTTGTTATATTTAGTCTTTTTAATAATAGCCATTTTGACTGGGGTAGATGATATCCCATGGTAGTTTTAATTTACATTTCTCTGGTGATTAGTGATGTCAAGCAGTTTTTCATAAACCTATTGGCCATTTGTATGTCTTCTTTTGAGAAATGTCTGTTCATATCCTTTGCCCACTTTTTAATGAGATAATTTGTTTTTTTCTTATTGAGTTATTTGAGTTCCTTGTATATTTTGGATATTAGTCCCTGTTGGATGACTAGTTTGCAAATCTTTTCTTCCATCCAACAGATTGTCTCTTCACTCCGTCGATTGTTTCTTTTGCCATGCAGAAGCCTTTTAGTTTAATTAAGTCCCATCTGTCTATTTTTCTTTTTGTTGCCTATGCTTTTGAGGTCTTGGTCATAAATTCTTTGCCTAGACTTATGTCCAGGAGAGTTTTATCTAGGTTTTCTTCTAGTATTTTTTATAGTTTTGGGTCTTTTGTTTTAGTCTTTAATCCAAATTGAGTTTTAATCTTTAATCCAATTTGAGTTGATTCTTGTATATGGTAAGAGATAGGGGTCCAGTTTCATTCTTCTACATGTAGCTATCCAATTTTTCAAGCACCGTTTATTGAAGAGGGTATCTTTTCCCTAATGTAAGTTCTTGTCAGCTTTGTTGAAGATCAGGTGGCTGTCAATATATGCCTTTATTGCTGAGTTCTTTATTCTGTTCCATTGGTCTATGTATCTATTTTATACCAATACCATGCTGTTTTGGTTACTATAGACTTGTAATATATTTTGAAGTCAGATAATGTGATGTCTCCAGCTTTGTTCTTTTTCTCTGTGAAGAATGACTTGTTTTTTTTTTTTTGAGACAAGGTCCCGCTCTGTCACCCAGGCTGGAGTGCAATGGTATGATCATAGCTCACTGTAGCTTTAAATTCCTGGGCTCAAGCTATTGTCTTACCTCAGCCTCCTGAGTAGCTGAAACTACAGATGCGTGCCACCACACCAGGCTACTTTTGAAATTTTTTGTAGAGATGGTGTCTTGCTATGTTGACCAGGCTGGTCTCAAACTCCTTGGCCTCCCAAAGTGCTGGGATTACAGGTGTTGGCCACCATATCCGGCTGAAATTGGTATTTTCATAGGGATTGCTCTGAGCAATATGGTCATTTTAATATTGATTCTCCTGATCCATGAGCATGAGACGTTTTTCCATTTGTTTGCATTGCCTTCAATTTCTTTTTTCAGTGTTTTGTAGTTTTTCTTGTGGAGATCTTTTACCTCCTTGGTTAAATTTATTCCTATGTATTTTTTTGTAGCTATTATAAATGGGATTGCCTTCTTGATTTCTTTCTTGGCTAGATCATTATTGGTGTATAGAAATGCTACTGATTTTTGCAAGGTGATTTTGTATCCTGCAACTTTACTGAATTCATTTATTAAATCTAAGAGTTTTTTGGTGGAGTCTTTAGATTTTTCTAGATATAAGATCTTATCATCAGCAAAGAAGAAGAGTTTAACTTCCTTATTTTCAATTTGGATGCCTTTTATTTTGTTTTCTTGCCTGATTGCTCTGGCTAGAACTTTCAGCCTATGTTTAATAAGAGTGATGAAAGTGGGCATTCTAAGCTTGTTTCAGTTCTTAGAGGAAAGGCTTTCAGCTTTTCCTCATTTAGTATGACGTTAGCTGTGGGTTTGTTGTACATGGTCTTTATTGAGATATGTTCCTTCTGTGCCTAGTTTCTTGAGAGTTTTAATCATGAAGGGATGTTGAATTTTATCAAATACTTTTTTGTGTCTATTGAGATGATCCATTGGTTTTTGTCCTTCATTCTACTGATGTGATTTATCATGTTTATTGATTTGCATATGTTGAATCATGTTTGCATCTCTGGTATAAATCCCATTTGATTGTGATGTATTATCTTTTTGATGTGCTGTTGGATTCAGTTTGCTGGTATTTTGTTGAGGATTTTTGCATCTATGTTCATCAGGGATATTATCCTGTAGTATTCTTTTTTTGTTGTATCCTTCTCTGGCTTTGGTATTGGGATGATGCTGGCCTTATAGAATGAATTAGGGAGAATTCCCTCCTCTTTGATTTTTTGGAATAGTTTTGGGAGGATTAGTATTAGTTCTTCTTTGTATGTTGGTAGAATTTGGCTGTGAATCCATTCGGTCCTGGATTTTCTTTGTTGATTTTTATTACTGATTCAATCCTGATACTCATCATTGGCCTGTTCATGTTTTCTATTTCTTTCTGATTCAGTCTTGGTAGATTGTATGCTTCTAGGACTTTATCCATTTTCTCTTGTTTTTCCAGTTTGTCAGTGTGTAGTTGTTCATAATAGCTTCTGATGATCTATTGTATTTCTGTGGTATAAATTGTAATGCTTCCTTTTTCGTTTCTTTTTTTTTTTTGAAACAGAATCTCACTCTGTTGCCCAGGCTAGAGTGCTGTGGCATCAGCCTAGCTCATAGCAAACTCCTGGGCTCAAGCAATCTTTCTGTCTCAGCCTCCCGAGTAGCTGGGATTACAGGTGTACACCACCATGCCCGGCTAATTTTTTCTATATATACTTTTAGTTGTCCAGCTAATTTCTTTTCATTTTTTTTTTTTTAGTAGAGATGGGGTCTTGTTCTTGCTCAGGCTGGTCTTGAACTCCTGAGATCAAACGATCCTCCTGTCTCGGCTTCCCAGAGTGTTAGGATAATGGGTGTGAATCACGATGCCCAGCCCCTTTTTCTTTTCTGATTTTGCTTATTTGAGTCTTCTCTTTCCTTTTCTTGGTTAATCTGGCTAGTGGTTTATCAATTTGGTTTATCTTTTCAGAGAATCAACTTTTTGTTTTGTTGTCCTTTTATTTTCTAGCTATAAGTTCTGCTCTGATCTTTATTATTTCTTTTCTTCTGCTGATTTTGGGTTCAGCTTGTTCGTGCTTTTCTAGCTCCTTTTGATGCATTGTTAGATTGTTAATTCATAATCTTTCAGAATCAAAAAGAAATTCACAAAAAATTTGTTCTTCCAATTTTGATGTATGCATTTATTGCTATGCATTTCCCTTTTAGCACTGCTTTAGCTGAATCCCACAAGTTTTGGTGTGTTGTTTTTTCATTATCATTTGTTTTTAGAATGTTTTTGATTTCCATCTTAATTTCTTCATTGACTCGGTCATTCAGGAGCATGTTGTTTAATTTCCATATATTTGTATAGTTTTTGGAGTTCCTTTTGATATTGATTTCTAGTTTCATTCCATCATAGTCTGAGCAAATACTTGATATGATATCAATTTTTTAAAGTTTGTTGTTGTGGCCTAACATGTGGTCTGTCTTGAAGAATGTTCCATGTGCTGATGAAAAGAATGGATATTCTGTAGCTGTTGGATAGAATGTTCTGTGAATATCTGTTAGGTCCATTTGGTTTAAAGTCTGGTTTAAATTCAATGTTTCTTTGTTGATTTTTTGTCTCAGTGATCTAATGACGAGAATAGGGTGTTGAAGTTCTTCACTATTATTGTTTTGTAGTCTCTCTCTCTCTTTAGATCCGATATTTGCTTTATGAATCTGAGTTCTCCAATGTTGGGTGCATATATAGAATTGTTATATCCTTTTGCTGGATTGATCCTTTTATCATTATATAATGGCTTTTTTTGTCTTTTTTTTTTTTTTTTACTATTCTTGATTTAAAGATCTATTTTATCTGATATAAATATAGCTACTCCTGCTAACTTTTGGTTTCCATTTGTGTGGAAAAATCTTTTTCCGTCCCTTTTCTTTCAGTCTATGTGTGCCTTTATTGGTAACGTGGCTTTCTTGTAAATAGCATATAGTTGGATCAAGTTGTTTTTATCCATTCAGCTATTCCATATCTTTTAAGTGGAGAATTTAGTGCATTTACATTCAAGGTTATTATTGATATGTGAGGCTTTGTTTCAATCTATTGTTATTTGTTTTCTGATTGTTTTACGTATGCTTTTCCTTTTGTTTTTCATTGTGGTTTGGTGAATTTCTGGAGTGGTACCATTTGAGTCCTTTATCTTCTTTCTTTGTGTGATTGTTTTGCCATTGAGCTTTATACTCTTATGTGTGTTTTTATGATGGTAAAGATCGTCCTTTCACTTCCAGGTTTAGGACTCCCTTGAGCATTTGTTATAGGGCCAATCTAGTGGGTATGAATTCCCTCAGCATTTGCTTATTTGGGAAAGACTTTATTTCTCCTTTATTTATGGAGGATAATTTTGCTGGATAGAGTATTCTATGCTGAAAGCTTTTTTCTTTCAGTTCTTTGAATATATCATCTCATTTCCTTCTGGCTTATAAAATTTCTGCTGAGTAATTTACTGTTAGTCTGATGGGGCTTCCTTTATAGGTGGCTAGATGCTTTTCTCTTGATGTTTTTAGGATTTTCTCTTTCTCTTTGACTTTAGACAATCTTACTAGAAGGTGCTAGGGAAAAGATGTTTTGCATTGTATCTGCTTAGGGATTGCTCAGCCTCCTATATCTAAATGTCTAAATCTCTTGCTAGACTTGGGAAGTTTTCACCTATTATTTCATTATATAGGTTTTGTAATCCTTTCTATGTCTCTTCACCCTTGGGGATGCTGGTAATTCTAATATTTGTTCATTATGTTGTTCAAAAAGATTTGCTTATTATTTTCTATTCTTATTTCTTTATTTTTATCTGACTGGATCATTTCAAAAGCCCTGTCTTCAAGTTCTAAGATTCTTCTGCCTAGTCTAGTCTATTGTTGAAGTTTTCAAAGGTATTTTGTATTTCTCTCAATAAATTCTTCAGTTCCAGAATTTCTATTTGTTTTTTTTTAAATATCTATCTCTTTGGTAAATTTCTCATTCATATCCTGAGTTGTTTTTTTGATTTTTTTTGATGTTTTTTTCAGAATTCTCTAGTGTTTCACTGAGCTCCTTTAAGATCAGTATTTTGATTCTTCCCCTGGGATTTCATGAATTTCTTTTTGATTATGATCTGTTGCTGGAGAATTATTGTGTTCCTTTGGTGGTAACATATTTCTTTGCTTTTTCATGTTTCCTGTGTCCTTATGTTGATATCTGCATATCTGTGTAGCAGTCACTTCTTCAAATTTTTTGAAATTACTTTTGTAGATTTTTTCCCTTAAGATGTATATATGTTGTTGGTTGGGTAGAGCACTTTGGCTTTGAATTTGGGTGCCTGAAGTAGTGTGATCTATGTATGATTTGTTTGGAAGTACACAGCATCAGTAGTATCTGTGATTTCCTTAGTGGCTTAGGATATGGTTATTAGTGGAGGCTGTGGTGAAATTTTGCTGAAAACTAGGATGCCAAGTAGGCCAGTCTTTGGGCCCCAATGGTGACAGTGGTAGAGGGCTCATTGTGCCTATTCTTGGGCTCTAGAGTGGTTTATGCTGGCATCACTGATAGTGGGTCCTGGAGGGCCATTTCTTGGCCCTTCAGGTGGCTTGCTCAGATGTTGGTAGTGACAGCAGGTGGCTAGGCACATGAGAATGTTTTCAGGCCCCTGGGCAGCTGGTGTGATGAGGGTGATGGCAGTAGTGGTGGTGGAGCAACCGACTGGAACCAAAGCAATTCATGCTGGTGTTGGTGGTAGCTGTGACAGATTGGGCAAGTCAGTTCCTTGGCCTGCTGGTGGCACATGCAGGTGGATGTCAGTTGCACTGATATCAGTAGGTTGGGTTGGCCTCAGACCCCAGCAGGTGTGATTAGGTGCCAATGGTGGTGGATTAGGGTGGGAAATTTCTACGAACCTGGATTGTATACTTGAGTACTGGTGTGTGTGTGTGTGTGTGTGTGTGTGTGTGTGTGTGTGTGTGTATGGAACTGGGCCAGCAGACTTGTCCTCAGGCCCGTTGGTAGTATGTTCAGGTGCTGGTTGTGATAGGCAGAGGCAGGGTTGTTCTTAGGCTGCCAGCAGAATGCCCAGGTGTGGGCTGCAGTAGTTGTGCTGCAGGCCTGCCACCAGGGGTGTTGGGCCCCCTCTCAGCTAGAGCAGCATGTGCAGGTAGCTGTGGAGAGTACAGCCTGCCCATACCTTGGTCTCACAGCAGCCCATACGAGGGTGGTGGGATTTGTCCTAGTGTGTGGGAGTGTCCAGTCTCCCCTCTCCCTCTTCATCCTGGTGGTGGCTGCCTATAGCAGCATCAAACCCAGCCTGGTCTGATGTTGGAACACCAACCTCTGGTGGCTAATCCCTCAGAATGGCTCTGGCTGTGGACTTGCCACCAGGGAGGGCAGGGCATATGTCAGGTGGAACAGTGTGGGCAAGTAGTTGTGGGGAGTTCAGTCTGCTTATGCCTTGATATCACAGAAGCCCACAGCAGTGTCAGTGGGACTTGTCTCAGGGGTGCATGAGAGTTCCTGGCCTACCCTCTTACTTCTTGGACTGGCAGCAGCCATGTCAGGTTGGCCTCAGGGCAGGATGTAGACCCTCGGTAGCTAGGCTTTCAGAATGGTGACAAACGAAAGCTGCTCTGGGCTTGGATGCCCGTGGGACTCTGTGTGAGTTCCCTTTCTGGAGCAATGTCTCTGTACAATCTCTGGGCAGCTACCTGTGTTACCTACCTGTGTTAGGCTTGAGGTCTGCATGGGTCAAGGGGTTCTCCTGTAGCTAAGAGTATAAAAGACCATAGTGGGAGTGCGGAGCTTTAGGGGTTTCTCTCTTACTCTTTCCTATGTCCAGGAATTTCTCCCAGCTCCCAAAGATCCTGGCCAAGCAAGCTGCCTTGCTTCTCACTCTCCTTACTTGCTTTTGGTGCTTCCCCTCACTTCTCTGTTGAAAACCATTGTTTTCTTTTAGACAGCCTATTCAAAGTATAAATATCTACTTACTGTCTTGGTTCCTCTCCATGACTGCATCCAGTCAGCCATCTTGACTCTTTCTCTGCACATAAAATTTTTTAGGAACACAATTTAGCTCATAACAATGGAGATGATCAAGAGGGAAATGAAACAGTTTTATAAAGAAACTCAGGAGTTTAGTATTGACTTATTAATTTTGAGATACCTTTGAGATATACAAGTGACAATGTCAGGCAAGCAGCTGCATATACAGATTTTGGAGCTTTGAAGCAAGGTCTGGATTGGAGATACAAATTTAGGAATTGTTGGCAGATTTAAATTTTACTTAAAACCTTAGGAATTGGACCTGTGTTTGTGTGTCTGGGGCAAGGATACTTATATACAAGGAACCAAGAATACAAGTTGTGTGCTATGGAAGTCCACAGAATGTCTTCCCACCTACAAGGTTGGGGCCCATGTCTTCAGGCCTGCCACATAGTTGGTCCTACAGGCCAATTACAACGTAGAAATTAGCTCAGCAAGAATTGTGGAGCGCCTGGCAAAGCATTCCTCCATTGCAAATAGATATGGATTTTTTAAAAAAGAATCTAGTTTATTAATATCATTTTTGAAAATTATAACCTGCTACACTGTCCAATATAAATGTCCTGAGAAATTAAAATATAGAACCTTAAATTGCAAAGGAAACATAGTTGCAGAATTCTTGCTATTTAATTTTAATAAATTCTTTATTTTTTCTTTTAAAAAGAATCTAGACTATAATATCTTTATAAATGTAACAAATGGCTATTATAAAAAGTTCTGTCCAATTACAAAGTATGGATAAAGAAAGTAAGAAAGAATTCACTCCATACCGGACACTTCAAATTCTCTCTGTCTCAGCCCTCATCCCAGCCTGGCTGTAACAAACAGCTTTGTGCAGTCTTTGACCTTCTTCCATTGGCAGCACCTTGGCTTGAGATATTTATCCTGGGGCTTCTGTGGCACCACGGCATGGGATGTCTGTGGAAGCCTGCTTGACATTCACATATGCACAGTCTTAAAGTGTGGCAACCCTCAACTAGTGGGGATGGAAGCCAGCATATAAACACTTCTCCATGTTGATCCTTGAGGGAGGTGAATAATTCTGAGATACCTTCTGTATCTTTCCTCAGGAGAACCTTGCCAGGTGGACAACTAGTTGCCAATGGTAATGCCTAACTTGATAGTATTCTTATACTGGTTTTCCCTCCTGGCCTTGTTCACTCCCTTTGGTCTCTGGAAATCACTTCCTTAATAAACTATCTGCTCATTACCCTTGTCTCAGGGAACCTAAGCCAGGATACACCTCAAACACTCAACCCAGAAATAACTATCCTCAGTATAAATAGCATTCCAGAATCTATACACATACACAGGATTGGTAGAGGGTTGAAATAAGTTTATGCAAATAAGATAACTTTATACATCCTTAAATAGTATTCTTTTTAGAATATCAAAAGGAAATTCCTAGAGGAATCCAGGGCTGGGACTAGGATGAGGTAACTTAGACTTGCATGGCACAAAATTTAAGGAGGCACTCATTCTCAGGGTCATACATGTATAGGGTCAGCCTCTCTTGTCTTACTACAGTCCCAGCCCTAAGAAATTCAGTGGGATCTCTTAATGACTATACTCCCAAAAGCTTGCTCAGGGACAGGGTACAATGCTTGCTGAGTAGGGGAGAACTTTGGGGGCATGGCATTCTCTTCCTGTGCCAGTCATGTGGTCAATGATGACAGCACAGTCTCTAAGTCTCAAAGAACACGGGCTGGACTCAAATCTTGACTCTTGTCACTTACCAGCTGGGTGGCCTCAGGCACCCACATGAGAATTCATCTGTTGGAGAGTGATGGGGAACGCATGCCACATTGTTCAGAGGGGAGTCTGCTCCATTGTAGGTCTTATTAAGACCCTTACTCATGAGATTCATGCTCTTGTAATCCCAGAACAGTGAGAATCGCTTCTGTCCTGGGGAATTAGGGGAAAATATAGTACAAGAGAAGACCACTAAGTACACTTCAATTCAATAAATAATTGTCAAGGATCTATTATGTACAAGGCATTGTGCTGTGCTGCAGAAGACAGGATGGAGGTGTAGTGAGGGTAATATACACCCTTAAATTCTCCTAATGGGGACTATGCCTGTTCTGGCTGGTGTGTTCTGCAGAGGTGGCAGGCCAGGGAGTTTGTCCCCTATTCGAGTTGGTTTGGATGCTGAACTTAAGGGCATTTGTCAGAACTGGAGGTGCAGCAGAGGTACTAGTGAGGAGGTGAACTAAAGAAAGGAGTCTGAATGGGTGAAAAAATGAAGAGGGTGAGAGACAGATAGAGCCAGGGAGAAGATGGCTGGTGGATGAGAGTAGGGGATGGGTCAAGAGAATAAATGTGGAGAGGGTCATGAGTGAATGTTTAGGACAGAAGCTACTATCCAGAGACTGCTTTTACCTTCATGGTGTGGAGTGAGACAAAGCCACGGGGCAGATGCCAGTCACCTAATGTGGGAGTCGTCTTCCTGCTTCCTTACCCAGGCTTGCCAGACTTGAGTGTTTCTGAAGGGGTATAACTGTATTTCCTGGGGAAACAGGGACCCTGAGTTTGGAGGCAGTAACCTGAAAATTAAGTGTCCTCATTTCCCTACAAATCAGCATAGTTTGGGCATCAAGACAAGTTTCTGTCCTCCATTGCCCCAACTCATCTCCTTATTATTCTTAACTTTGCTGTGCCTGACATCTGTCAGTCAGAGTTTCACCCATAAACAAGTACGTGAGCTCACTTAACAGAAGCATTGGCCACGGCTGCTGGTTGCCACCGTACAGTAAATCATACTGATTTTTCTCTGATATTAAAAAAGTACCCTTCTTTGACACACTCTATTTAACTTTTCTCTCTATTCTTTCCAAGTGCTTTGTAGATAGCCTCCTTTTATTATCCCCACTTTCTCTTTTTTCCCTTTTCCTCACATGAGCGTAACCACCTGGTTTTCACCACCATCATCCCACGGATGCTTTTTCACCAAGATCCCCTCTGGATTACTAAATGCAATGAACCTCTTTCAGTATTTAGGGAAGTTCTCACTCTGTGGCACTGGATACTGTTGACCACGTCTTTCTTTTTGGTTCTTTCCTTTGGCTTCTGTATTATCGCTACGTCTTGTTCCCCTTTTATCTCTCTGTCTGTGGCAGATTCCTTTCATTTCATCTGCCCCTCACTTCCTTGAAGTTTTGTCCTGGTTCTCTTCTTTCCTCTCTCACCCTGGGGGGTTTGCCGATTCCTATAATTTTGACGAATCTATCAGTCATTGACTCTCATGTCTATGTCTACAGTTCAAATCTTGCTTCTGAGATTTCAGGCTGATATTTTCAACTGCCTACAAGATGTACCAAAGTACTTCAAATTTAATGTGCCCCAAATTGGACTCATTCCTTCCTGGAAAGCCTGATCTGCTTCAAGTATTACCCTTCTCAGTAAATGTTAACCCCATTTATTCAGCTGCCAGGGCCTTGGGCATCATCCCAGATACCTCCCTCTCCTTCATTCCTCGCATGGAACTGATGATCAAATCCTGTTCTTTCTGCCTCCTTGACATCTCTCCTGTTTATTTCCTCTTCTTTATCATCTTCTCATTGGTCTCCGCAGCTCCACTTTCACCACACCCAATGTATTCATCAAACTCTTGTCAGTGTGATCTTTGAAAAATACAAATGTGACCATTTCACTCTCTGGCTTAAAACCAGCCAAAGTCTTCCCACCACTTAGAAAATAAAGCCTAGACCTCTTAGCCTGCCTACATAGGCCTCCACAGTGCAGCTGTGTCCATCTTGCCAGCCTCACCTTTAGGAGAGCTCTCCTCATACACTGTGTTTAGTGACTGAATCCACCATTCAAATCACTATAAACAAAACATGTGTACTGAGCAGTACAAGCCCTGCCCCTGTGGAAGCCCACTCACCATGTTGATAAGCCTGTGGGATATCTTGAATTAAAAGTTTTGAAATCAGAGGTAAGATTTATTCTCTGTGACTCTGGAGGGAAGTAGCATGGAATTTCAGGGAGATAGGTTTCAACTCAGCATAACTTTCTACCAATGAGAGCTGGTCACAAAGGGATGGATTTCCCAAAGCAGCGAGGTCCTCCCATTGAGTGACGATGGCAAGCAGGTTGGAGGAGGGACCCCTGCACTGTGTAGGATATTAGACCACAGGACTTCTCATTTCCCTTCCATAAGAAAGAAAGAGGAAGGGAAAAGAACTAATGTTTATTAAGCACCCACTGTGTGCTTGGCATAGTTCTTGGTACCTTGCATATATTATTAATAGTTCATTTTTCCTCACAATCACCCTAGGAGAAAGTGCTATTATTATCTCCATTTTATTGATGAGGAATCTAAAGCTCAGAAAGGTAAAATAACATTCCCAAGGCCACACAGAAGGTATATAATAGAGCTGGGCTTTGAATCCACCCTGAGATGGTTCTCAAAGTGCATTCCCCAACCAGCAGCACCATCAGCATCACCTGGATAGGAATCACCTTGTTAGGAATGTAGATTCTCAGATCTCATCCCGGATCTCCCAAATCAGAAACTCGTGGTGGGGTCCAGCTGTCTCTGTTTTAACAAGTCCTCCAGGTGATTCTGATGCCCACTAAAGTTTGGGGATCACTCTTCTAAAGAACTTTTCATTATATTAGATTATATGCATGGGAAATATTAGAAAGAAAATTCACTTCAGATTTTTGGACAACTGTGAAAAACAATCTGCCATCATTCTATTATGGTATCAACATCAAGTCCACTGGCTTCCAGTGTGGAGCAGGACGGGCACTTCATGGCAGGTCTAAGCATCCAGAAGATTATAATCTCCCAGCAGATTATAATTCTGCAGATTTAGTTTGGTAATTCTGAACCAAATTTTCCCTAAGAATAGCTTCTTGTAGCTTTTTGTATTGTTTCACATAAGGAACAATATGAATATGGGTAAAGGAAAAACAAAACAAAATGTTAAAAACACAGAACATTGTCCAATTTAAAATATGAAGAAGATACTACAAATCTCCCAATCTTCCTTTTATAGAATGAGGTCAATAAAATCAAGAGAAATTTTGTGTTTTAAAAAGAAGCCAGATAGAACTGCTGGTAGTACACTATCATTTATTTTGTTAGTTCAGCAACATTTCGAGTGAGACCCAGACATTATAGCATTTAAAAATAATGCAACCTTGCTCCCAGTGCAAGTGGCAAGAGCAAGAGGTCTCCATGGAGCTTTGCTGAAGGAAAAAAAAAAAAAAGAAAAAAGAAATTAAAAACCGTCCACTAATGTGCCGGCAAGTAATGAAATAAGAATCTGACACTTGGTGCATTGAAATGCAAACAAGATGTCCCTGTGTTACCCTGGCAATTCATCATAAAGGCTGATACATTTCTGCTTATTATACATGAGGTGCAGTGAATTATTACCAGCCTGGTTCTTCTAACAAACTTTTCAAACTATGTACACGATAGGGTCAAAAGAGATTTATATATGTGTTTGTGTGTATGTGCATTCATGCTAGTATATACACATAGAAGTGTATGTTTCTCTGCCTGTGAGTACATGGAGTCAAATATATCAGGATTACAAATGAGAAATTCAGGTGATGACTCAGGTATTTGGAAGCATTCTCTCGCTCTGTCTCTGTATATATGTATGCATATATATGTGTATATATAATTTTCTCATGTATAAACACTGTGCAGATATAATATGAACCCTACTGTCAAGGAACACCAATACAAACAGGTTTTGGGAAATGTGTGACAAGCAGAGTTTTGATGGGCTAAGATGATCTTGGAAACCTATTGTTGGAGGTACTACATCATGATACCTAAAGAAAGAATTGGAAAAAGAATGGATGAAATGAGATTTAAAAAGAAGAACAACACAAAAATCAGAGAGGTTATTAGCAGGTAGGTACTTAGGCTTTTAGAGAAAATGTTTGGGAAACATGCATGTCTATATGAACATGTGCCAATCCATTCCCATCTCCAGTGGAAAGATAGCTTTTTTGGGGAGGAGGCTGAAAGAAAATAATAAGAGCTTTGAGTCTCTTGATAATCTTATATTTTAGTGCAACAAAACCTTGAAGGTTTAACATGTTTGTGGTGTGTGTATGTGTGTGTGTAAGGTTAGAGTTGGGGTTTGGGTGTGAGTCTGGAAAAATTGCAGTGAGGCAAGAATATATGTCAATGAAAGGATTCCAGGAGGGAAATTGTTGGTACTATTGTTAGCATCACGGGAATATTGAGGCTCAGGGAGATTTAAGCGAAGTACCCAACTAGAAAGTGGTAGAGCTGGGATTTGAACTCATTGTCTGGTTGCTTCCAAAGCCTTTGCAGCTCCCAGGGAGAGAGGAATTAGAAAAGAAACAACATCATGTACTGTGAAGAAAATGCAATAATGGCTTCAAGGAAGGTGGATTGGGATTTAAGGTGCTCCCTACCACTGCCAGTGGGGGTGAAACAGGAGATGGTAGGTGCTAGGGTTTGAATATCCCCACCAAAACTCATGTTGAAACTTAATTGCCATTGTAACAGTATTAGAAGGTAGAGCTTTTAGGAAGTGATTAGTTCAGGAGGGTTTTGCCCTCACGAATGGATTAAGGCCATTATCATGGGAATGGGTTATAACAAAAGGGGGGAGTTTGGCCTCCTTTCCTCTGTATCTCTTGTGCTTACTTGCCCTTCATCATGTTATCATGTGGCACAAGGCCCTTCCCAGGTACTGTAGCCATGCTCTTGGACTTCCCAGCCTCGAGAACTGTGAGAAATGAATCTCTTTTCTTTATAGATTACCCAGTCTGTGGTATTCTTTGTAGCAGCAACAAACAGACTAAGACAGTAGGGGTGAGAGAAAGAGGAAGAAGGTGGGCGAGGTGGGTTGCAGTGATTTCCCTAAGAAAAATTTCCATTCACATCTCCTAAACCAATTTCATTACAGGATCTGGCACAAGATTGGCACGTAAGTGGAATAAATAAATGGAGATTCAAATAGAATACACAGAAAAATATCAGGAAGGACATACAACTAACTTCTAATAATAGTTATATTGGGGACTGAAATTGTGGAGAGGGAGAAAGAGGGGGCTTTACTTATTATTTACACGTCTCAGTTTTATTTTTAAAAACTTATTGTCATGGAAAGTTTCAAGCATATACAAAAACAGAATAAAATAGTAAAAACAAAATAGAATACTTAGTCTCAGTTTACACAATTATCAATTCTTGGCTAATCTTGTTTCATTTTAATGGCCACTTCCCACCCTGACCCCAGCCCATTCCTCAACCTCAGCTTATTTTAAGGTAACTCCCAGACATCATCATACTTTATTAGTAATTTATTGATTTAAAAAAGAAAAAATATGTTCTAATATAAAATTAAAAAAGGAGAAATTAATTTGGAATCTATAATAATTCAAATAGGGTTGAAGTTTCCATTGTTTAGTTAATTTTTTTCTAAAGCATTGTTTTTTATACTTGATTGATCACTGGAATTTCCCGGGAAGCTTTTTATGTCATAAAATGGGCTTTAATGTCTCCCTCTTACAACATGATATTACTGCTTAACCTGGAACTGGCACACAGCCCCCAAGACTGGCTTACTAAGAGGAATGAAGCTGGCATGCCCCCTGTCTGCTGTGCAGCTGTAGCAGCCCAGAGTATTGAGCTCAGTGCAAACTCCGGAGTCTAATTACCCACATCTGCTGCAGTTTACCAACTTTGGAGTTCTGGAACCGACAGTGTAGATTCTGTGTATGCCAAGTGCACCAGATACTGTTTTGTCTCTTTGTACTACCTCTTCCCTCCCCCTGCCTTCCCTACTCCCAATGCTGCTGTTCTCAGCTTTGTGAGGTACTGATGAATGCTGTCTTTCTAGGACCTAAATCTCCCATCATTGCTGGTTTGAATCCTCTGTTCTGTTTTGTGTTTGTTTTAAACATCTTGGAAGTGTGACCCACCCCAACATGACTTGCCCTGTCCCGAGCACTCTTGGAAGTCACATCTTCCATGTTTTTCCCTGATGGCTCCCTACTACGCCCACCACAGTAGGGCAATTCCAAAGAGCTACATTTAAGAGTGAAGACAGGAGTCTATCTTCTTTCTATATCCAGTCAGTCCTTGTCTTGATTGCTTTATCTCTTTAACATCCACATCCACATGTACACAGAGCTTGGGAAGGATCCTCTTATCTGAAGACTATGAATTTATGTTCAAACTGCAGATTTGTCTCTGACTTCCCAGATATCTTCATGTTGCTTGGCTCCAGGAAGCTTTTTAAACATGCAGATTCCAGAGATGACCAGGACCCAGGGAATCAGAATCTCCATGGTTGGTCCATGGATCTCTTACTAAAAAATTCCACATGTGATTCCGATGATGAGCTGTGTTTGGGAACAGTTGTTCTACTTAAGATAAACTATTTCAAGCACCTTCCAGCACTTTGGAAAGACTTAATTCCATATAAGTAGTTGATACGCTAATTACAAATTTGCCTTATCTAGTCATTAAATTAGGTTCCCTAAGGACTACTCTGAATCCCTTGGATTAAAGGAGTAGTTGAATCTAGTTAACCTAGTTCTGATTAGTATATAGCTATAAAATAGAAAAGCCCATTTCTTAAACTAGTCTACAATTCATACTTATTACCAATGTAATGCTAGTCTTTGCTATAATTAGTGAAAAAAATGCTTTATTTTTGTCAGTAGGTTCCCTAATTTTAACATGAGAAAATGGAATCTCAAAGCAATTAAAAAACTCGCTAAGAATGTGTAGCTCGTTAATGGCTGACGCAGGACAAATGCAAAACCCGCTCTGTGATAGGCACTGGCAGGTTAATGACAAATAATATAGAGTTCTAATGTTCTAGGAGCCTAGGACATAGTGAGTGAGTCAGACAGGTGTTGTTACCATCACTCAGTCAACAAACCCAAGACACCTGCAGCCTAGAGTGTGTGACAACAGAAGTAGTGGAGTGTTCTTATTACACGACCAGGTGCTCAGAAATAAAATTGTCTTTCCAGAACAGAAATTAATTTCTATTTTGGCTCTTATTCTGACAGCAAGAGAATAATTTTAGCCAATATAAGTAATCTTGGTTAGTTCAGGATTTCTGGGCCCTCCCCTTTCATAGGGTTGCAGTAGAATTTGAGAGGTGGGGTGCGGGGAAGGCATCAGAATGACAAGGCACTGGGGCTTAGGGAGATCCTAGTGTCATCTTCCACCTGGCATCTGCTGAACATTTCATTTCTATCTTGTCCCCAAGGGAAGGTCCATGTAGATTGCAACTGTTACTTTTTATCCCAACCACAAGACTTCTTCCGGTCTGGGTCTTCCTTAGCGTATTCCTGCTACCCTCTTGACTGTCCCCAGACAGTTGGCTCTTCCACAAACTGTCCTAGGAAGCTTGAGGACTCTGGGAAACAGCTTTAAACCTGTCTGCTGGGAACCCCACTTGGGCATTTTCTGCTTTGCTTTTTTTACATGCTGCTGAGCTTAGGGAAATTTCATGAATTTTACCAAGTACTGAGGTCCACATGGGAATTGAGCACAAATCCTCCTTACTCTTGGATCCCCAAATCTGTATGAGAATTCTCTTAGACATCCTATCTGCAAAAGATTTGGCTTGATGTGTGCATGGCTGAGGGGAGGTGGATGGGGGAGATGGGAGAGTAAATGGCATGGGTATTCCTCTCAGGGAGCCACCAGGTTTCAACTTTCTTCCTTCCCACTTACTGACTGTGATACTGGTTTTTGATATCCCAGGATCCTTGTAGGGTGCACTTATTTTTCAGTAGCATAATGCCGGTGGTTTGCCTTTGATCTCCTCTCACTTTTGCCTCAGTTCTCCAGACTATAGATTATACAGTATATTATCCAGTTTACTATGGGCAGAGATTGGAATAATATTGTCTTTGAGTGACCACATGCATTCTTTGAAGTCTTTTTATTTATGGCAGCAGTCCCCGATCTTTTTAGCACCAGGGACGATTTTCATGGAAGACAATTTTTCCATGGACTGGGAAAAGTGGGGGGGATGGTTTTGGGATGATTCAAGCACAGTACATTTATTGTGCACTTTATTTCTATTATTATTACATTGTAACATATAATGAAATAATTATACAACACACCATAGGTTGGGGACCCCTGATTTATGGCATAAACTATAAATAGAAACTCTGATTCCTTTGGAGTTTAGAATGTCAATGACTTCCAGCTAAGACTATCAGGAACACACTTGCAGTTGAATAGATTGGGTTTATTATTTGATGCTGTGAGGGAGAGCACATTCCATAGAGAACTGGGGTGTTGTCATTAAGAGGGTGTTAGAAAGGACTTACAGGATTTGGGCTTGTGGTAAAAGATTTTGGGAAGGGTTTAAGGAAATAGAGTTCTGCTCTGGATTGGATGTTGCCAGGCAGTAGGGTAATTCTATGATTGGGTATCTTAATATATTCTATCTAGAAGGAGAGACAGAGGCTAAACCCATAATTGGTAAAGCAGCAGCAGTCACTCATATTAGCTAGGAGAGGGAGATATTGGGTATTTTTGTGACTTTGACAATGTTCAGGTTTTGTCTGTGTTCAGACATGCTTATGGAGTGGTTTTGTTTTTGTCTTGATCCATAATGGTCATCTGAGTAGCCTTGTCTGATGTTGATGTTCTGTGAAATTACTGATGTTTAATAGGAGGACACCCAGGCCTACTTGTGGGTGCTAGGCCAGCTCCTAGCAAAACCAAGGCCAGGTTAATAGCATTAAGCCCTCTCCCAAATGTCAGGTGCTGCTTTCTTCTTTCTCGGTATATGAAAACCCCAAAATCCAGGTTTATGTTCCCTGAATATATTTTTGGAATTAAAAAACCAAGAATAAGTCACTTATGTTTTCCAATGTTTCCAAAGTCTACCTCCTCAGAGGGAGGAGAGCTTTGAGGTATCAGGGAATCCTTGGGAAAATCTCACCAATTAAAATAGCAAAACATTATCCTATCTGTACGATGACATTACCAGATGGTAGGTGCTATGATGGAGGTAGCACCATGAGAGGGGACCCTGGCACAGCCTCTTTCTGGAAGAGATGACCTTTGAGAAGGCTTTTTCTGTCAAAGAAAAGGAGAGGGAAGTAAAGGTGTTCTAGACAGAAAGAAAAGCATGCATTGGCCATGCCGGGGAGAGACAGGCCAGTCAGTGCTTGCCTTGCTCACAGGTCCTCCTAAGTAAAAGCAAAAGATCCTAGCCCTGTCCCCAGCTGATTAGTTCAGAAGTGCTTACTGACCCATAGGCAGCCTCTGCGTAGGTTGGTCAGCAACCTGTGTGGTTGCTCTGCACATAAAGAGGAGCTGGGCCAATCACACTGTCTCTCTCTCAGGAATGCAGAGTGATAGATGTCAGCAGAAAGAGTCTGAGGAGCTGGGGTTGAAGCTGAAGGGCTGTGTGAATAGGAGCTTTGAGGAAGAGGAGGAGTTAAGGGGGATAGTGGAGGGTCAAACTTATGAGGAAGCAGGGGATTGGAGGCAGAGAGATGGCAGGTTGGAAGGATAAGCAGTGGGAAGGCTGAAACAGCCACCCGAGAGCCACCTGACCGTAGCTGAGTCCTATCAGCATGAGCAGTGGGGTGGAAATCGTTCACTCCCAGATCGGGGTTCCTCTTTTTCTGTGGGTGGGGCCTGACTTGACCAGAATATCTGTTCCTGGGCTTCAGGTCCTTTCCTCTTCCTCCCCACTCCACATACATCCTTACAATGCCTCTCCCCCCAATTTATTTGAGTTCTTTGAAAAGCCCAGCCAATGAAAGAGTAGAGGGAAGTAGGAAGCAGATCGAGGTTAGTGCCATCTGCAAGACCTGGGGTTTATAAATGCCCTGCCAAAGTTCGTTCAATTTTAAGTGACAGAAAACCCAACTCAATTTGGTTTAAGATTAAATAGCAATGCATTATCTCACATAACTGAAAAGGCCAGGGGTAGTTAGAGTTAGGCATGCTGGATTCAGGGGCTTAGGTGATGTCAACAGGACTTAGTCTCTCCCTGTGTTTCTGCTCTGTTTTTCTCTGTGCTGTCTTCATTCAGGCAGGCTGTTCTCTAGTTTATATCCTATGGACAGTGTCTTCTTCTGATTGCTCTGGCAATAGTCCTGGGAATGAGAATTGGGCCAACTTGAATTAGGGACCTGTCCCTGAACAAATTCCCATGGCTGGCAGGATCTGATGGATTGGCGGAATCAGCCCTGCTCAACATCATGGACAAGACGGAGGGCAGATGCTGTGGGCACAAATTTGGAGATGCCCACCACGCTGTCTATGAGTGTGTGTGCATGTGTGCATTTGAATGCATTCATTAGTTCCAGCCACCAGAAAATGAGGAGCCTGGAGAAGAAGGAAAAAAACATACGTAGTTGTTATCTGGACATGAATACATCTTTTAATTTAAACAAAAATTAGTTTGGAAGCCAATACACATTTAATCTGTTTTCATTACTTTTTTCATCTTTCAAAATAACTTTGAAATTTCATATAGTTGGTGGCATACAATGCTGGGGGCAGGTAATGGGACCATGAGAAAATGAAATTCTGTATAAACCATGCTGTAGTAGAAGGTTAGGTCCCAGAGTTAAAAGGGTTGAATCTGGTCATGCCACCTGCTAGTTTGAGTCATTCGACCCCTCCGGGCTTCAGAGTCTAATTGAGAATATCTGTCTTGCAGTGTTGTTGGTGAGGGCTAAACACAAGATAAGATGTTTGGCATATGTGAGGTGGTAAAAATGGTAGCTATTGTTATCAGGGGCTTTCTTCATGGCCACATGGATCCACACTCCAAGATCTTAATGTCTTCAGGCAACACACAGCCATCATTTCAGACCCCCTGGTCAGGCTGCCCTACCAGTCTACACTTAGCTGATCCTACGTAAAGAAAAACCCTGGTTGAAATCAGTTGACAATGAGCATTTTGAAAACTACAGGTTGAATTCAGCTAATAATAATTAGTTGGATCCAAAATAGTCTGATTGTGATTAGAGAAAATGTATGATAGATAGAATTCAATCTTTTTATTTTCTAAATGAGTTTGTGCATGTGATTATAACCTCCCATTATCAATGATATTCTACCATCTATCTAGGTGTTTGTAAAGCAGTCCCAGAAAGAGTGGTTGTGCGTGCATACGCATGCATTGGTATACATCCATGTTCTGTATGAGCAAGAGGAACAGTAGTATTGCTGAAGGGGCCTTGCATCTGGGAACAGAGGCTGATGAGGCCTCTGACAGGTGATAGGATCCTTACCAAACCTGTGATGATACTTGGGAATGACTGAAGGGTTTGAGTCCCACTTGAGGCTTTCCTTGCTGTGGCTGTCCACAGTAGAGAGTAGGCCCAGAGAAAATGTCTAAATGGGGAATTCACAAGCTGATTTTGAATAGAACCTTGCAGCAGCCAGTACAATGAGAGACAGGCAGTGGGAACCTGGCTTTGTAGCTCCTGAGCTAAGCACGGGGCTGGAGCTCTGCCGCTGTGTCATCTACGCAGCAATACATCTCCTGCCTCATTCTTCCAAGCCAGGTGTGGCATCAGCAGGATGAATGGGGTCCAAATCAAAGATGTCCCACACCAACATCAGGAACTTCTTTCTTTGGCCCTTTCTCTAGCTTATCAGAGGGGAATGGTGGAAATGTCACTTGGCAGTTAGAGTTTTATGAAGGTAAAAATGTCAAACATTAAGGTTTATAGTTAGTGAGTTCTGATAGCTTCCAAGTCCTATATTTCTGGGCCAGAAATAAGGCACAATGAGAGTTTGGTCATTCATTTTTTCATTTCACTCTGTCTTCCTCTTAAGAGAAACTGAAACATCATTGAATAAAAATAGAAACAACTGAGTGACAGGAATATGGATGTACTCCCAAGCCTCAGTTGATATTTTAACACAATTGATATAAAAATATAGTTCTAAGCATCCTAGAAGACAGGTAAACTTATTGTTTCTGATAAAGGGAGGCATATCAGCACACTTAAAGAGAAACTTTTTTCTTGTGTTAATTTCCATAAATAAATGCCAAAGAGGGTATAAGCTACTTTAACTCAGTAGTTCTGCAAGTGTGGTGCCTAGACAAGAGCATCAGCATCATTAGGGAACACGTTAGAAATGCAGACTCTCAGGCCCCACCCCAGACCTATGAATCAGATGCTCCGGGCGTGGGGCCCAGCAATCTGAGCTTCAACAAGCCCACCGGATATTTTTGATGGATGTTCGAATTTGAAAGCCACTGCTTTAAATACCGTATGTAAGTGTTTCTGATTATTCTGAAGCCTGCCTGACTTCTCTAGCATACCCTCAGCAATCTGCAAATGCAGGTGACCCATTTCTTGGCTTTTCCCAACGCCTGTGGTCTTTGTATTACACAGGAATAGGGACTCCAGAGCTGTCTCTCACCAGCTCTATTCAACCCCCACTTGTTTTTAGGAAGACAATGGCTATTTTTGGAGGACACATTCTATCAGAGTTCTTTCACCTCCAGGCTTATAGTAATGTAACATGAATACTTCTCTGCATTTTCTTCAGTTGCAAATCT
>NW_012136080.1:13534450-13536325 GCF_000956105.1 Propithecus coquereli
TAGTCTACAATTCATACTTATTACCAATGTAATGCTAGTCTTTGCTATAATTAGTGAAAAAAATGCTTTATTTTTGTCAGTAGGTTCCCTAATTTTAACATGAGAAAATGGAATCTCAAAGCAATTAAAAAACTCGCTAAGAATGCGTAGCTCGTTAATGGCTGACGCAGGACAAATGCAAAACCCGCTCTGTGATAGGCACTGGCAGGTTAATGACAAATAATATAGAGTTCTAATGTTCTAGGAGCCTAGGACATAGTGAGTGAGTCAGACAGGTGTTGTTACCATCACTCGGTCAACAAACCCAAGACACCTGCAGCCTAGAGTGTGTGACAACAGAAGTAGTGGAGTGTTCTTATTACACGACCAGGTGCTCAGAAATAAAATTGTCTTTCCAGAACAGAAATTAATTTCTATTTTGGCTCTTATTCTGACAGCAAGGGAATAATTTTAGCCAATATAAGTAATCTTGGTTAGTTCAGGATTTCTGGGCCCTCCCCTTTCATAGGGTTGCAGTAGAATTTGAGAGGTGGGGTGCGGGGAAGGCATCAGAATGCCAAGGCACTGGGGCTTAGGGAGATCCTAGTGTCATCTTCCACCTGGCATCTGCTGAACATTTCATTTCTATCTTGTCCCCAAGGGAAGGTCCATGTAGATTGCAACTGTGACTTTTTATCCCAACCACAAGACTTCTTCCGGTCTAGGTCTTCCTTAGCGTATTCCTGCTACCCTCTTGACTGTCCCCAGACAGTTGGCTCTTCCACAAACTGTCCTAGGAAGCTTGAGGACTCTGGGAAACAGCTTTAAACCTGTCTGCTGGGAACCCCACTTGGGCATTTTCTGCTTTGCTTTTTTTACATGCTGCTGAGCTTAGGGAAATTTCATGAATTTTACCAAGTACTGAGGTCCACATGGGAATTGAGCACAAATCCTCCTTACTCTTGGATCCCCAAATCTGTATGAGAATTCTCTTAGACATCCTATCTCCAAAAGACTTGGCTTGATGTGTGCATGGCTGAGGGGAGGTGGATGGGGGAGATGGGAGAGTAAATGGCATGGGTATTCCTCTCAGGGAGCCACCAGGTTTCAACTTTCTTCCTTCCCACTTACTGACTGTGATACTGGTTTTTGATATCCCAGGATCCTTGTAGGGTGCACTTATTTTTCAGTAGCATAATGCCGGTGGTTTGCCTTTGATCTCCTCTCACTTTTGCCTCAGTTCTCCAGACTATAGATTATACAGTATATTATCCAGTTTACTATGGGCAGAGATTGGAATAATATTGTCTTTGAGTGACCACATGCATTCTTTGAAGTCTTTTTATTTATGGCAGCAGTCCCCGATCTTTTTAGCACCAGGGACGATTTTCATGGAAGACAATTTTTTCATGGACTGGGAAAAGTGGGGGGGATGGTTTTGGGATGATTCAAGCACAGTACATTTATTGTGCACTTTATTTCTATTATTATTACATTGTAACATATAATGAAATAATTATACAACACACCATAGGTTGGGGACCCCTGATTTATGGCATAAACTATAAATAGAAACTCTGATTCCTTTGGAGTTTAGAATGTCAATGACTTCCAGCTAAGACTATCAGGAACACACTTGCAGTTGAATAGATTGGGTTTATTATTTGATGCTGTGAGGGAGAGCACATTCCATAGAGAACTGGGGTGTTGTCATTAAGAGGGTGTTAGAAAGGACTTACAGGATTTGGGCTTGTGGTAAAAGATTTTGGGAAGGGTTTAAGGAAATAGAGTTCTGCTCTGGATTGGATGTTGCCAGGCAGTAGGGTAATTCTATGATTGGGTATCTTAATATATTCTATCTAGAAGGAGAGACAGAGGCTAAACCCATAATTGGTA
>NW_012136080.1:13547950-13549210 GCF_000956105.1 Propithecus coquereli
GAGCAATTTTACTAAGAACAAATGCAAAATCCAAATAGCTTTCCTTCAGTTTCAAAGGCAAATGAGAAACTCAATGTTTTGATTTTTATTCAGGTTTATCATGTTACATAGACTCACCCAATGCATATTATACTATTGAAACATCTTCAAGGATTCTGCATTTATAGCATTTCACACTTTTGGCCAATGTCAAATAGAATATCGTGTGTGATCTTTCTTCTTTGGTTCAACTTACCTAGGACAACTCCACTTACGTTTTCTCTGAATAAGACCACACAGTCTTGATTAGTGTGCCTACATAATTAGTCTTGAAATCGGGTGGACTGATTCCTCCCACTTTCTCCTTCTTTCCAAATATTTCTAGTTATTTTAGTTGCCTTTCTATATAAATTTTAGCAAAATTTCTTACTGGGATTTTGGTAGGAATTACTTTAAACTGTATATCAATTTGGGGAGAATTGACATCTTTACCATGATGAGATTTCCAATCCATGAACATGGTATATTTCTCCATTTATTAAGATCTTTGATTTCTTTCACCGGCATTGTGTAGTTTTCAGTATACAAGTCCTGTATATATTTTGTTAGATTTACACGTAAGTATTTCATGTTTTTGAGAGATTGTAAATGGTATTATATTTTTAAATTAGACACCCATGTGTTCATTGCTTGTATATAAAAATGCAATTGAAACGTATATGCCTATCTTATGTCCTATGACCTTGTTGAACTCACTTACTAGTTCTTGGAGGTTTTTTTTGTTTTGTTTTTGTAGAGTCCTTGGGATTTTATATGTAGATAATCACGTCATCTGAAAATAGGGATACTTTTATTTCTTCCTTTCTGATACATATGCATTTTACTCCCTTTTCTTGCCTTATAGCACTAGAACTTACAGTATTATGTTTAGTAAAGTGGTGAGTTTGGACATTCTGGCCTTGTTACTGATCTCATGAGGAAAGCTTTCAGTGTCTCACTGCTAAGTATGCTATTAGTTGTAGGTTTTTTTAAAAAAAATATGTTCTTAATCAAGTTTAAGAATTTCCCTTATGTTCTTATTTTTTGAGGGTTTTAAAAAAATCATGAATGGGTGTTGGATTTTTGTCTGATGCTTTTTCTGCATTGATTGATATGATTATATGATTTTTCTTCCTTAATTTGTTAATGTGGTGGGGTTTTACATATATGATAGGGATTACACTGATTAATTCTGAATATTGAAACAGCCTTAAATCCCTGGGGGAAAAACCACATGTGGTT
>NW_012136080.1:13550410-13580009 GCF_000956105.1 Propithecus coquereli
TGAGCCCATCCACTGAGCTTCTTACTTTGGTTATTGTATTTTTCAGTTATAAAATATCCATTTGGTTTTGCTTTACATATTTTATTTCTTTTTAAAGAATTTCTATTTCTATTTCTAAGGGATTCTATTTTTTCACTTGTTTCAAGTGTTTTTGTGATTGCTTTTTGAAGCATTTTTGTGATGGCTTTTTAAAAATCTAATTCTAACACCTCTGCTATCTAAGTTTTGAAATCTTTGATTGTCTTCTGAAATTTAGTTTGTGTGTATAGATTTTTCACATTTTTATCAGATTTTTTCCTGAGTATTTTATATATTTTCAATGTTACTATAAATGAGCCTGGCTGCCATGTTCTGGGACCTGGGTCAGGATGAGGTTGGTGAAGGATAATTCACCATTTAATATGTAGACTTATACTGAATAACCCTGTTTTTAGCTTCTGATATACACTCAACTTGGCCCGGTGTTTCCAAGCTGGGTCTTTTGTTCTTTTAATTTTAAATCCCGCTCCAGAGAATAGAATTTCACTCTCCTGCTGAGGTGAAGGAAGGGGCCTCTCTGCTTGAGGGAAGGAAGAGAGACCTTGAATACAGTTGCTTTTTTTTTACAGACTTTCAACTAGTCCTATTATTTTTAGCCTCTCTTAGTATCCCTTTCCCCTTTCAGTGCTACCTGGCCTCTAATTTCTGAGACATCTTGGGGCTTTGCAATGTGAATTACATTGAAAATTGACTGTTTCTTTGCCTTCTCCTCAATGCCCAAACCACTGGCATGTAACACTCAGCATTCTCTGGTCTTTTCTTATTGGTTAGCATGCAATTGTCTCTTTTTCAGCTTCCCAAATGTTACTTACTTTTCTCCCTCCTGTTTGTTTCTCTCTTTCTCTTGTCTTTGAATGCTTATGTATTTTTAAATTCTTTATTGTAATTTAAATGGTTTCTGAAAGAGTAGAGGTGAATGTGTATATTCAATGTACCATTTTAACCAGATGTCTCTCCTATGTCTTGACTTCACTTTCCTCAGCTTTGTCCATCTTCTAACTTTGTAATCACTGTCTTGTAAACATTTTCAACACCCTGTCCTTCACTCTCTGCTTTCCTCTTGCATGGCTACCCCAAGCCTGGCTAAACTCGGTTATCTGTTTTCTTCATGCTTATACAAGAACAACAGAACATTGCTAGAAAATATAAAACCACACTCAGGCTGACTGGTTACACTTAAAATTTGTGACCACTGATTTAAATAGGCACTGGATATTGCCTGAAATCCTGTTCTCCCCTCTAGTGGGTTCACTTTTCCCTCTCCAAGGTGACTTTTCTTTGTTTCTCAAACTTCCTGCAATATCTCCTTTCCTTATCTGATGATCAGTGACCTCATTGCCTCCTTCAGGAGCACCCTTGTTTCTCTAGCACCAAACCCTCGAGCCCTGTACTGACATCCTCTGTCTTCTCTTGCAGTGGATGAAGCATCCTTCATTGTGTTCTAGAATAGTGCCCCCCTCTCCCCTTCCCAAGAACTCTGTTCGTGCAACCACCTTTTTTCTTCTTCCTGCATCTTCAGTCTCTCCATTACTACTGGATTATTCTTTAAAGTCCGTATACACATGCTCAAATATTTCCCATCTCAAAAAATTTTACAAAGCAAAACAAAAACTATACCTTCCTTGATACTAATTCCCTCTGCAGTCACAACCCCATCTGTATTCCTTTTCTGAGCAGAACTTCTTGAGTTGCCTCCTCTTTCTGTGTTCATTTTCTTATCTCCCACCTAAGAGTTAATCTTAAAATAAAATTAAATTATACTATGAAACATTTCAAATAAACTGCAAAGTTTATGCACTCTCCAATCTACTGACTTTTGCCTACACTTTATAGATAACTGCTTTTGTCAAGATCACTGATGACTATGTTGCCGAATATAATTTTTATAAAAAAATCTTCATTTTACTTGTTTCTCTGTTGGTTTCTGTGAGACCATTCTCTTCTGGTTTTACTTCCACTTTCCCTGCTTTTATTTCAGTGGCTTTCCCAGGCCTATCAGGGTAATGTAGGAGACCCCCAGGTTCAGTTCTGCCTTCTTTTCTTTGCATATGTTCTATCTTCATGAACTTATCTACTCTTAAGTCTTGGATACCTCCGTATACTGATAACATCCTACTTTATATCTCCATCCCTGACCTCTCCTCTGAGCACTAGGCTTAGCTATTCAGTTGCCTGCTTGACATCTCCACTTGGACATTTAATTGGCCTCCCAGACTTAGCTACAATTTAGTTAAACTCTGGATTTTTGACAGCCCTCCTCACCACTCCTATCTCTATAACCTTCCTTATTCAGTTTCCTGAATCTCTGTCAATGTTGTCCTCTCAGCTGCTTGAGCTCTGAACCTAGCAGTTACCTCAAGGCTCATCTTTCCCTCACCCCCATGCAAAACATTAGTGATCCTCTAAAATACATCTGCAGTGTGTTAGCTTGTCTCCATCTTCAATGCCTCCACCCTAATCCAAGTTTCCATCACCCACTCCTGGACCATTGTCTGCTCTTGCTCCTCTGTGAAACCAGTCTTTAGTTTAATATGGAAAAAGAAAGAAACCACAGAAAACTACAATAATAACAAACTGATACTCATGTCCCTAAATGAATAAATATTAACATTCAAGTGTTTTTTTAGCTTTGGATTTTATTTTTCTTAAATAAAATAATATTGATTAAGTTAAACTCCTTCTGTACCCCTCTACCTGACACCATTCAACCTTTTCTTTTTTTCCTTGATGGAACCACTAAGATGAATGTGGTATATACCTTTCTTGCCCACATTTTAATACCTTTATTTCCAATATTTGTATCCAATGTCTATCATTGTTCTGTCTAGTATTGTTTTACATATTCAAAAATTTATATTAATATATTGATAGAGATAAAATTCACTTATTTTAATTACTGAATAGAATTGCATTAACTAGACATACCTCATTTTATTTACTCATCCATCATTAGTTCACTGCCTTTAATCTTTTATTGTTACCAATAGTGCTGCTATGTACAAACTTGAACATATCTTCTTGTGAAATATTCAAGAATTTTTGTGGCAGAAACCCAAGAATGAATGGAAATGCTGGATCATATGGTATATGCATTTTCAATTTTACCTGAAACTGTCAAACTGCTCTCCAAAATAGCAGAACATTCTCACCAGCAGTCTGAGTGTTCTTATTTCCTTATATTCTCCAACACCTGGTATTGTCTGACTTAAATAATATTTGGCAATCTAAAAGATGTGAAACAAGTGATCTTTGAAATTAAAAATCATTAGAAAGATAATGTAACATCCCACCACTCCTACCCCCAACCCTTCAGTGGGATCCTTACATTTAGAATAAAATCCACACTTTTTTTTCGTAAAAAGTATGGTCTGAACTTTGCTCGAATCTCAACCATCCCTTGGTGCCATTCTCTGTTTTACTTCAGGCGCCCAGGCCATACGAGGCCCTTTTCTGTTTCTTAAGCCAGCCAAGTTCTGCTTTGCTTTGAAGGCTTTACATGTGCTGTGCTCTCTGCCGGGTGGTTCTGTTTTCAGTTGTTAGCTTGACTGTCAGCTTATCCTTGAGGCATCAGGATGAAGGGTCAAATACTACCCCTTCAGAGAGAACTCCTAGACTATCCTGTCTAAGGTGGCCATTGAGTGCTTCCTCTTCCTCACCTGCTTCCTATCAGATTACACTTTTTCATAGCACAATCTGTTTATTTATATTTGCTTGTTTATTGTGTACAGACAACATAGTGTAGCTTGCCTTCCATCTTCCAAATCTTCAGCAAACTGTCTCTCATGTTCCATGCTAACTCAAGATTATGCAGGGAAGGGCATTTTGGGAACTGTAGCTCCAGCTGAGCCAGGTTGATACAATACAAATATACCATAAATCCAGTATTCTTCTTATGGGTTGGGAAAGAAACAGGTATTTCTTAAATGCCTTTCATGGGTCAGGGACCATGCTAGGTGACTTGCACATATTCTCACTTAATCCTCAGAACAGCTTTGTGAAGTAAATGGTACTGTTCTCATCTTATAGAAGACCAAAGCTCTAAGAGGTTAAACAGCTTGCCCCCTGACGTGTAGTTACTAAGTGATATCATTGGTATTTAAATCCAAGTCTTTCCATCTCCTAAACTTAATCATTTCAATTACATAGTCCTAGTTTTAAAATTGTTGGCTAATTTTATTGCTATTTATACCATTTTGAAAGATTGATTTTGTTTTATAAAAGTAAAGCTGTCAGTGATTATTGCTTTCTATCTGTAAAAGTATCCAGGAGGGAGATAATTGATTGGATTGTTCACTTAAGCCAAGATAACTATATGGGCCCGAGTGTCTCAACTATTGATGGACATAGGAATCAACTTGGGGTTAGAATGAATGTTCCTCACAAGAGTTTCCTAAGCTTGCTTGACGGTTAGAATCACCTGGGGTGTTTGTCAAAAGTACATATTTCCAAGCCACTCCCCAGCAGATTTGATCATCAGGTTTAGGGAGGCGTTGGGGAACACAAATGCCCCAAGCAATTTGCATCATAGGCAAAACTGGGAAACACTACTTTGTAAGAACTTTGGATGGAGTGAAAGCTATCTTGAATTTGAAAAACAAGGTCCCTGGGGTTTTAGTAAGAATGGCAGGGATGCAAGGGATGTCTTGCACATGCAACCAACTTTCATGACCAAATGTTATTTATACAACTGAATGTGGGCAGGAAAGTGAGAGTACCCCAATAGGCAGGTTAGAAAGTGGAAAAAAATGAAACCCTCCAGGCATTTCCATAAAGATTATCCGGGTAATAAGGTTTTGGAAGGGCTGGAAAAACAAATCGAGAGAAGGTGAGGTTATCCAAAGAGTCATAACTCCAGGAAACCACTAGCACCCCAGGGATGGAGGAGCAAAAGGGGAAATAGGGTGACCTAGGACTGAGGCTGCTGAGGTTCCTGCTTTGGAGCGAGTCCCATGCTTAGCTATTCCTATGCTTAGCCATTGATGGGAGGACTGCTAAAAGTCTGGGGTGGATGGGGAGAGGGAGAGAAAGAGAGAGAGGAGGAGGAGAGAGAAAAAGAGAGACAGAGAGAACACGATGGCTTCTGCCCTCCTCTGGCTCTTCAGTCTCCCCAGTGCCTCCCATTGGCTGAACCTAACTGGAATTCATCTGGGGGCGGAGTGTGGGAACTGTAGCTTGTGGGTGTCCAGCCCGCTGTGATACAAAGTAGAACACAGATGGTGGGCGTGGGGCTGAGAGCCAACATGCAAATCACCAGCCAGAGGGGCCAGTCAAAACAGGTTCATTGCCTAATGCAGTCTGTAGGTGGGACTGGTTGACATTTAGGTTTGTAACAATTTTGTCCATTTTACTTAGAAGTATTGGTTAACACTCTGAATAATATAGTTTACGACTTAACAAATGGAAAGAGAGTCTATTATCATCGTCTAAGTCAGAAGCCGAAACTAGCAGCCCTTGGGATGAGTCAAGGGCACGTCCTTATTTTGAAAAGCTTATGTGTTTGTACCCTCATAATACCTTGAAATAATAAAAAAGTTTGATTTGGCTATTAAATGTAGAAATTATATTTCACCTAAAAATCAAGAATTTCAGCTTCTCTTGAAAAATCAGAATATTTGGCAGCATTGAAATCTCTTTCCAACATGGTAACAATCAGGTGGAAGGGGTGTAGTGGCAGCCCTACGTAGACAGAGCATGTGTCCTTCCTGTGTGTCTTCCTAATATCCTATGCCTGGTGTCCATAGGCATTTGAGTTTGCCACCACTGGTCTTAACACACCATTGCATTTTTACTTTGTAAATTTATAAAGTTTTAGTTATAAGCTTATAAAAACTGTGAGAAAATAGGGTGCCTGAAGTAATGTACTAATGTTTGTGAGCCATATTAAGAAGGAATATTGACAATGACAATGATGATAATGATGATGATGAAGAATCTACTAATCACCAGGTGGCAATATCCAGAGGTGAATACTGATCATCTGGGAAGATAATCAAAATCTCTTCTAGCCCTGCAAACTTAGTCTTTTAATGTGACCAAAATGTTCCATTAGTGGGGCTTTTGTTTGTTCCTAAAAAATTTGGGTCTAATGTTAAACTTTTTCTAGATACTTAATGCTTAAGTCCCTACCCATCATATTCTTATAGGGAAGAGTAGGATCACAGATATGTATAATCCTCTTTCCTATTTCCTCAGTAAACAAGTAGCTATAGAAGTATACTTAGCAAATAGCTTGGTGACCCTCCTGAACTCTAAGAAACTTCAAAAGTCATCTTGCATCGGGACAGGAGCTTTGATTAGGAACTCTTCCAAGATGCTTTCCTTCACATCGGCATAAAGTTATTACCTGGTTTTGCTATTAAGGTTTTAAGAGCTGTTTGAGCATAGTTCTACAAAGAACAAGAATTTTTATCCAGTTGACACTGGGTCAGTATCTTGCCTTTACATTTGCATAAGTCTTATAAAGGAGCTGAAAAGATCATTCGTTGTATCATTTATGTAAAAATAGGCACCAAAGCTTGGGATTTCAAAGCTTTGTGTGACTTACCAAGACTAGTAGGGGAGATGGACAATTACAGGGAGTCTTTGGCTTAGGCAGTTGTAACAGAAATGATCGCAGTAGAAATCTGGTCACCTGTAAACCATATTTATGTCTTCATTATAATGTGAACATAGACTATATTTTAACCAAAGTTTGTACTATTGAGAGAATGGGGGCTGGGAGTAAGAGGAGAGAGGAGAGAGTGGGGAGTGAGAGGGTGCTCCAGGGACGGCTGCCTCCCTCTCCCGCTTTGCAGGTATCCCTGTTGCAGTGATGAAGGGCTTGGAAGTTTTAGTCCCTGTTGGGAATTCCAAATGTGCTAAGGGAAAGGGGCTCCTAGATAAGACCAGCCTTCCTAAAGATCTTTCCTCCCATTATCTGGAAAAAAATTAATAGACGACACAAAGCAGAATTTTATTAGGTAAAATATAAAACATTTATTTATCATAAAGTTAATGAGAACAATGAGTCAGTTTTCATGAACACAGACATTGGAAATCAATTCCTGGATGATCACTGTGGCTTTACAACCTCAGAATCCAGTTCACATCTGAATTTTGTTGTGGCTGCAAATATTGAGTAAGTTCCAGTCCACACAAATTAGTTGCAAATGG
Organism: Propithecus coquereli; assembly: GCF_000956105.1. Taxonomy (NCBI): domain Eukaryota; kingdom Metazoa; phylum Chordata; class Mammalia; order Primates; family Indriidae; genus Propithecus; species Propithecus coquereli. The sequence continues at coordinate 13,557,602 of NW_012136080.1, forward strand.
GTAAAACGATTTTAAATGGCTGTTTTTGCAACTTAGAATATATTTCAACTAAATAGAGGTGAGAGGAGGTTTTTCTGAATTTTGCATACAAATAAATGAACATGGTAGCATGAGTCTGTGTGTTGGTGCCTGCCCACATGTGTCAAAATTAGATGCATTTAAAAGTTAGACTTATTGGCTGGGTGCGGTGGCTCATGCCTGCAACCCTAGCACTCGGGGAGGCCGAGGCAGGAGGATTGTTTGAACTCAGGAGTTCGAAACCAGCCTGAGCAAGAGCGAGACCCCGTCTCTACTAAAAATAGAAAGAAATTAATTGGACAACTAAAAATATATAAAAAAAATTAGCCGGGCATGGTGGCGCATGCCTGTAGTCCCAGCTACTCGGGAGGCTGAGGCAGGAGGATCGCTTGAGCCCAGGAGTTTGAGGTTGCTGTGAGCTAGGCTGACGCCACGGCACTCTAGCCCCGGCAACACAGTGAGACTCTGCTCAAAAAAAAAAAAAAAAAGTTAGACTTATTAAAATTAGTTTTTATCTACAATAGTATTGGCATATAGTTAAAACGTTAGATGGTATGATAAGCTTGTAATAAAACATATTAATAATAATAGCGGTTCCTTTCCTCAGCACCCACCACCCCTGATTCTCACCAAATACAAGTACTTTCAACTATTAATACCTCAGTTGCTTCTTTGGGTGTTTATCTCTTGTCTCTAATCTTATTCTGTTCTTTCTTGACTTACCTGTTTGAACACTATTACATTTTCTTTATGGTGGGTGAGGATTGAACTCTCTCACTGCCCACTCTCTCCTTTCTCCTACGTTACTCCTAACTCCCCTTCTCTCAATAGTACAAACTCTGATTCAAACACAGTCAATGTTTATGTCATAAAGACGACGCGAATATTGCTTACTGCTGACCAAATAGTCTACTATGATAATTTCTGTTAAAACATTTATTTAGCCTTGGGTTAATAATTGTTTATTTTTTCATTTGTTTAGTTTACTACGTGACCGTTAATGGGCTGAACTGTGTACCCCCAAAATTCATATGTTGAAGCCCTAACCCCTAGTACCTCAGAGTGGGGACTATATTTGGAGATAAGAACTCTAAAGAGATGATAATGTTAAAATGAGGGTTTGGGGCCCTAATCCAATCTGACTGGTGTCCTTATTAGAAGAGGAAGAGACACCAGAGATGTGCGTGTACAGAGGAAAGAACATGGGAGGATATGGTGAGAAGGTGGCCATCTGCAAGCCAAAGGCCTCAGGAGAAATCAAACCTGACAACACCTTAAGCTCGGACTTCCAGCCTCCAGAACTGTCAGAAAATAAATTTCTGTTGTTTAAGCCTGCAGTCTGTGGTATTTGTTATGGCAGCCCAAGCAGGCTATTATGTGACTAATTTTTCCCCAAATGGTCAAATGAGCTCATCAGTAATTTTCCAAACTCTCAGGCACAGTTCCAAACATTCTGTCAGTTCCGCCCCTCCTACCCTCCTCTCCTACAAGCCTTCTTTCAGGGATGCTGCAAGCTAATACGGAACCTTTGCTCACACTGGGTGTGATGGAGGGCTCGGGTACTCAGCCTTCCATGACAGTACCTGGCTTAGTGAGCCAAGCTGGGCTGAATTTTGGTCCCCACTGATGTGGGTTGGATGCGCCGTGGGCAGGACACAGCCTGCACCACTGTGCTGAGTGCCCTGCCTGCTCTCCTCCCTCTGTGATCTGTAGCACTTCTCATCCTGGGACTTCCTTCACCATGTTCGGATCATTCCTTTCTTGGATATTATGTTATCCTCTTTTTTGGTTTATTTCCTCTTTTATGAAGTAAAACTTCCAGTAATTTTCTATAAACAAAACACAGGGAGTCAATATCCCGAGTCCTTAAATGTCTCAAAATTTTGACTGTACTTATCATTACTTTGGTCAAGTATAACTAATTGGAGGTTGAAAATAATTTTTCCTCAGAACTTTGAGGTTATTGGTTTGCCATATGCTGGCCCCCGGTGTTGAAAGTTCTGGAGTTTTTCTGATGATCTGGTTACCTGTAATGGCATAAAATGAGGTCTAACTTTGGGAGCCAAAGGAAAACCCATGTAAAAACAGCAATTTGCAATAATATGTATAAAATTATGCGAGAATACATGTAATTTTACATTGTGCAACAATACATGTATTTTAATAAAAGCACTTAGGAAAATCTGAAGTATTAGAAGTGAAAAATATTCTCTTACCACAATTTTGACCTTGGTTGGAAGTGTATTTGATAAAATGGAAGAGAAAAGCCCATCTGTCGATGTAGAATTCATTTGGCTTTTATTTTCGGCTTGATTCAAAGTTGGGTCTAAACAGAGAAAGCAGTCATTTTAAGGAAATACAGAGAAATGGCTTTCTTTGTATGATATTGAAGGAGGCTTCACACTGAAATAGGCCATAAAATTACTATTGGGGAAAAAGTGCATGTTCTGTGGTTCCAAGTACCTTGCATGATCCAAAGTTCATCCAGCAAATGTTTACTGAAAGGTGCCATGTGCCAGGCCCTGTGCTAGCTGGTGGGCATAGGGGAGGGAGCCACTTAGACCTGGTCTTTGCCTTTCTGGTGGCTGTTTTGATGGGGGGAGATGGATATGAACAAATTGGAGTATGTCAAACAGTTAATTACGCTCAAGCAAGATGAATTTTATAACAGAGGGAGTGCAAAGGGCAAGGGAGTCCCCGGAATGTTGGATCCTGCTCCGAGAAGTCATATGTGTCAGGCTTCTGGGGGAGGCGAGGTTTAGACTGAGAGAAGGGGATGGGGTGGGATGAGCCATGTGAAATGGCCAGAAGGGAAGAGAGCTACAGACAGAGAAAATAGTGTCTCCTGGGTATAAGAGAAAAGTTCTGTTTTAAGAACCTAAAGAATTTCTAGCTGGGCACGGTGGCTCGTGCCTATAATCCTAGCACTTTGGGAGGCTGAGGCAGGAGGATCGTTTGAGGCCAGGAGTTCAAGACCAGCCTGGGCAATAGCAAGACCCCATTTCTACCAAAAAAAAAAAAAAAAAAGAAAAAAGAAAAATTAACCGGGCACAGTGGCACATGCCTGTAGTCCTAGCTACTCAGGAGACTGAGGAAGGAGGATCACTTGAACCCAGGAGTTTGAGGTTGCAGTGAGCTATGGTGATGCCACTGTACTCAAGCTGGAGTGATAGAGTGAGACCTTGTCTCAAACAAAAAATCTCCCACAAAATGTAAAGTATTTCTGTGTGCCTATACCATGCAGGGCAAGAGATGGTGAGACAAAGCTGGAGAGTCTGGCAGGAGCTCAACAATGGAGAGGTTTGGTTTTGATCCAAACAGCAACCAGAAGCCTTTGCAAGATTTTGTATAGAGAAGTGGGATGATCAGATTTACCTTTTAAAAAGAATACTTTGAATGGGTAGGGAAAGAATGCCAGCAGGAGACCAGCTATAGTTATCCAGGGGAGAGACGAGGTGGCCTGAGTATGTGTTGTGGGCTCAGAAAGAAGTGGGAAGATTCTGGAGATACTGGGAGACAGAATCGACTGAGATGCCATTTTCTTCTCCTGAAAGAGAGGGCGAGTTCTGCAGAGGACTGAGAGCTATGGCCGGTAGAGGAAGGTAGAACAGGGCCGATGGTGTGACACTGAGCAGGCACTGGGAGTCCCAGAGTCACACAGTTCCTACAGGTGGGACCCATAGGCCTCTCCACCCAGGCAAACAGAGGAATCAGGAAATCCTGTGGCAAAGGTCCAGGAATGATGTCTGGGTTGGCAAGCAAGGGGGTAGGGGCAAAGCACTGGGAAGCCAGGTAGTTGGCAACAAGTCAGCCACTGGCCACCTCGGGACATGGACGCCCTTGATGCTGATACATGGTTCTGATTTAGCCAGGATTTCTGACCTCTCCGTGAAGGTAGGAGTATCCCCCAGAGTGGTGGCCCCCAGAGAGGACAGGTGGTGCAGATGACTAAAATTCCCATTAGTTCTGCTAATTCTGCCCGCAGGACACAGAGGTGGATCAGACACGACTCCCTCAGAGGTGACTCCGGTGTGCAGACACAACAAAAAAAGCAATGCTTCCCAAAGGAGAGTTCTGTGCATAGGGAATCTCCAAGAAAAGGATATAGTGTGTTCCATTGCCCAAAATTATTAGTCACAGAATCCTTTTCCCATGGAACATCTCACGGAACGGGAAGTGAGTTCTGTGGGACTCACTTTGGGAAATGCGCAATTGGTTAATTGCCGTTATGGAGGTGCGCGTGAATTGTGGGGAGGCCCTGTGGTGCAGCCACGCCCATCCCGGGAGGTCAGGGAAGGCTTCGGAGAGGAGATGGCATTTCAGCTGCCGCTGAAAGCTGCTTCAAGGTCTGCTGGGCAGGTGAGCAGCAGCTGGGGGAAGTTTGGGAAAGGGAGAAGAGCGCTAGGCTCACGGGACTAGAACACTCACACGTTACGTAGGATTTCTGTTTCGCTATGACAAGAACCACCACAATGGATGAAAAGTCTCTGGGCTGTTTTGGGTGAGGTTCTGGGAGAAAATTTCTGAAGCAGGACTGAGTGAGAAATATGGGAGGGTGAAGCTAGGTTTAATTTATGGAACCTGGATAACAACTGACACTGGAATTCTCACGTCTTTGACACAGTGTAGGGAGAAGGAACATCAGCTAAGGTGGAAGGTGTATTCCTTGGGCTTGTTTGGGTTTGGGGTTTGAGTCTTGACTAGTTGGCCAATGAATGGTTTATTGGCATTCTGTAGAAACAGATTAAAGTGAATTTGTTCATGGCTTTTCAGTTTTAGAATGACTAAGTTCCTTATCTGGGAATTAACTCTTAACGAAAATGCTGCCAGATGCTGTGTTGTAATAATGAAGTGACCATAAGAGGGAGCCAGAGACAAAAGCATGTTGCCATTTTCTGGAAGAATGACTTCAACAGAACGCTATCTGAAAACAGGGCATAAAAGGGAAGGAGCGAGATCTGAAGAGGGCAAGGAAGAAAAAGAAGAAAGGATGAACTCACTGACAGAGGGTTACAGATTCATTTATAGTCTTGGTAGCAAATTATTAAAATTACGGAACAAAACAAAATCTACCCACTATTCAACTACAGTCTGCTTTAAAGATTTTAGAAAGGGACTTGAAAAAATGTATTCTGAAGTACAGTTGTGTTTTGCCTCCAGACCCTGAAAGCATTTGTGGGTGAATAGGGCCCTTCTCTTTGAAGACAATGTCTGTCTTTCTCCACGCTCTAAGTGAAGATAATCCCTTCAGTTTTCACTCCTCAAAGTGTGGGTCAGGAAGAGCTGACTACAGAGACAGGGCATTTCTTCCTGCCGTCTCCACCTGGGTTGCTTCTAGGGGAAGGATGAAATTCTATTTCAATATGCTTGAAATGTACAAGAGTCACTTAAACAGCAATGCTTATTTTTTGTTTTCCAAATGAATGAAACCAATCTGGAGCTTCTCTGCTTTTATTTGTGCAGCGCTAACATGTCCATGTGTATACCCATGAGTTGAAAGAGCTTTAATAGAGTCACATGATTTTAAGACTTTTTCAAATTGTTTAGAAATACTTGTCTGGATGGTGGAAAATTAAATCTTTTTGCTCTTCTCTTCCCAATAGCTTATATTTACAAACAGCTAAACTGCTAACCTTCATTAAAATAAATGAATTTCAAAGAATTCTATGATCCATGACAGACTATTTGGAATTTTTATTAAATAACATGGGAATTTATCTTGAATTTTTTTAACCCAGGAGCATAAAGTAAGAATTGCTCTTTTAAGGAAACAGAGCTCTTTCTATGTGGTGCAAAATCTCTTAATGAAAGCAGAATTCAGCCAATAAATAATCATGCATGAGAAAGTCAAAAAGGACCCTGAAAAACAGAGATGGGTCTTCCTTGGACACCTAGAAAGCTCAAAATAGATTCACCAGAGAGTGTAAAATAATTTCTAAGACTGGGAGACTGGTTTCTGGAATGGGAGCTTGCATGCCTCACTAACCATATATACTGTATAGATTTTTCTTTTTCTTTTCTTTTTTTTCCCCCTGTGTGGTGAGGGTGTCAAGAAAAAAGTTATGTGGGTGTGATACAGGTAATTTCTTACGCTTAAAAAAACCCAACCCTACTGAACAACAAATCTCTGATCGTGTTTAACATTGAAAGCTGTTTCCATGGAACTGAGGAAGCCGTTTTTATCCTAGAGAAGAGCTGGGCACAGAGACAATAAACAAGGTTAGGGATAAATGGATATCTTGTGAATAGAGAAGTGCTAAAAGTGGGGACCTCGTGGGATCAGTGTTTTGTGCATCTGTAATAAATGTCTAGGAAGAGATGAAGGACAATAAACTCTTCAGGTTTGTGGAGGACACCAAATGCACCGAATCGTAGCTGGGCTGAGAGTCAAACACACTCCAAAAGGAGGAGAGGAGGCAGAATCAAGTATGGAATGAGAGAGAGAGAGAGAATGGGAGGGTGTGAGACTGTGGATCAGGAGTAGGTATGCCAAGTTCAAAGTTACAGAAGAGGAGGCGCGGCATGGCCCGGTGATAGAGCCAGGGCTTGGCTGCGTGGGCTGTGTGGAAATGTTACTCGCCAGTTATCTGTTGCGGCCAAACAGATAACTCAGCTTGAGTTCCAAAGGACTGAAGGTTAACCCCTTTACACTCCAAAAGTTTTTTATAAACCCTTTAGAATGGATTCTTTTAAATAAATGAAATGTTCTTCTGCCTTGATAAGAGTGTATGGAAAACAAGAGAATATTTCCTTTTTTCGCTAGGTTCACATTGTAGGCATCAGTGTGCTACTCATCTCTGAATTCCCTGCAGTGTGTGCATTTGGAAGGGGCGCAAAAAATACTTGCATCATTAGTGAATGTCAAATGGGTCCTGCTATCCACAGGAGGCAGGGAGAACGTGTCTAGAATCTTGTGCTGGGTTGTTCAAACTATTTCATCTCTCTCTCTCTTTCCTATTGTGTTTTGTGTCTTCCCCTTTTTCCTCCCTCCCTCTCTCTTTCGTTCATGAAATATATCAAACATACAGAAAAGGACAGAATAATGTAATGATCATTTCTGTACCAATATTAACACATTTTTGTAACAATATTAGCATTTTATATGCTTGTGCCAGATTATTTTTAAATATGTAAAATGTGAGATATTTAATTGAGGACTCCTTGTGGGTTTCTCAAAACTCTTTTCTCTCCCTCCCTCCCTCCTTCCTTCCTTTCTCCTTTCCCAGAACTAACCATTTTCTCAAAGTGCATATTTCTTCTGTCTGATATATTTTCACCACTTTACATATGTTTGTTTCAAAAAAGCAATATATAGCTTTTTTGAAGGCATTTTAAAAACTTTATCTAAATGGTACACCGTATGCATGGTTCTGTGGATTGCTTTTGTCATTCGACATTATGATTTTGAGTGATATCGCAGTGATATATTTAGATCCAATTTATTCATTTTAATTGATGCTTCGTACTTTATTATTTAATTTAGAAAAATTAAATTATCTATTCACCTTCTGATTGGCATTTAAATTGTTTACAGTTTTTCACTGCTTACAAGCAACGCTGTAATGAATGTCCTTGTATCACTCTTTGGGCTTCCCTTGAGTATATGGCTGAGAATTTTCTACCAACACAGTACTCTCTTGAAGTGTGGCTAGTTCCAGTTGAGCTGCGCTGTAAGGGTAAAATACATACTGGATTTTGAAGACTTGGTATAAAAAAAGAATATAAAATCCCAATAACTTTAGCATCTTGACCATATGTTGAAATGAAACTATCTTGGATATATTAGGCTCAGTAAAATAAATGATTAAAATTAATGTTACCTGCTTCTTTTTATTTTTAGTGTGGCTACCAGAAAATTTAAAATTATACATGTGGCTTGCATCTGTGACCCGTGCATTGGCCAGTGCTGCTGTTAGTGTGTTTCTTTAGGATTTGGGTTTTGTGTATTCTTCTCATTTTCTTTCCCATTCTTTCTTTTTGCTCCTAATGGCAGTGGATTTTTAGAGCCATTGCTTGCCTCTGAAGGAGCTTTTCCCATTGCAAACCCACTAATCATGTCACTCGTCTGTAACCTTCCCTCTCAGGCTCTCCCGGGCTTTTTAATTTCTGCCAGCACAGGGTGACTACTTGGGATACTTGTGTGTTTTCAGATGCTCTGGATGGCTGAGGGTGCTTGATGCTTGACTAGCGGATAAGAGAGGTGCAACTTCATTATTTATGGAGTTTTGGGGTTATCACAGCACTCCATTATGCCTTCTCAAAATTATTGGTTGGAGATTCTGCTTAAGGACACAGATTTAGCTCTAAGCTATCACGCCCAAACTTATAGTATCTGTGAGTCAGCTTCTCTACCCAAGAAACAGAATAAATCTCTGAAATGCTAATCCATCTTTAAGGAGCCCAATAGTCAAGGTTTCAAGGGAGAGGTTCCCCCCCTCTTTCTCCCCTACGAACCCTTGCCATTATTCTCTCTAAGAAGGCAGGGATTTGAGACACTCTCAATCCTGCTTGAGACAGGGATTGGGTACGCACCATTCTCGCTGCTATCACAGCAGCCTAAAAGATGGCAGCTAAGCCAAGCTGGAAGGAGCCTCTGTTCCCTATAGTGGTGGCTCCCCCATGTGTGACACGGCTCTGCTCTCTCAGCATCACCATTTCCAATGAGAAAATAAATTGCCTCTGTGCAGTTGCATGCAAAGCAGAGAGTTTAGCTGGCTGGAGCTGGGAGGTTGATAGAGAGCAGGAGTTCTGTGCATCAATTGTTAGTGGGATGATTTTTCATTGTCTGCTGAACTCCAAGCACACCCTCTTGGAGTGGGTCTCAGATTTGAAAACAAATCTTCACAGCGGTTTTTCCAACCTGCTTGGTTTTAGAAGGATGGAGCTGTTGCTCAAATTTTTCAAAAGCCCACAAAGTTGAGTGACACCATTTATATTTTAGCGGAAATACTTCTGTTTGACATTTAACACTTCTGTCTTCAACCAAAACTTTGTTTACACAAAGGGAGGGACTGCGCTGCAGTCAAAGCCTGGGCTTTGTGGTCAGGCAGAGCTAGATTTGAATTGCAACTCCACCACTCACATTAGCCTTGTGGGCTTAGACAAGGTACGACCACCACAAGCCTCATTTTCTGCATCTGTAAAATGGAGACAACAGTGCTGACTTTATAGGTTACTGGAATGATGATAGCTATGATTACGACTATTATTATAATGTAAGTCAATTTGAAAAGATTCAGGTGACTCAAGCCAAGGGATGCTTTGGGACCCAAATGGCTGGTTAGTACACTTTAACCAGCTGTTTTCAAGCTACATCTGAGATGTTTGCGTCATGAACTTGTTAACTCAATCTTTCCCGAAGAGTGATTTTCAAATGGGAACCCTGTCCCTAACTTTAGGATGCTGTTTCAGGATTTTGAGACAACATGGCCTGAAAAAGCCACATTAAGTTTTATATGATAGTTTGAATTTAGAAATGTTTGTAGAAATAAAACATTTTTATTCCGCAGTACTAACAGTGGGCCACAAATTACGGCAAAATCTTGTTGGCTGGTAGGGCTATGAGGAATACAGATTCTAAAAGTGATCTTCAAGGTGGAGAGAGACATGTATATGTGAGATTTTTGTGAATACAAAACTGCCTTAGAGGGGATTGTCTCTCTGTTTCCCCCTTACTCCTGCAATTCTTTTACCTGCCACTAGATGTATGTGAGCTCCGGTAAGGATTACAGCAGTCAGACAGGACTCAGATCAGCATAACACATCTATTCCTGGCTAATCTGCTTGTTCTATTTGTTTTATAAAAATATAATTTAATTTTATCTTGGCAGGGTCAGGTGGTTCATGCCTGTAATCCTAGCACTCTGGGAGGTGGAGGCAGGAGGATTGCTTGAGGTCAGGAGTTCAACACCAGCCTGAGTAAGAGGGAGACCCACCCTATCTCTACTAAAAATAGAAAAAATTAGCTGAGTGTGGTGGTGCACGCCTGTAGTCCCAGCTACTTGGGAGGCTGAGGCAGGAGGATCGCTTGAGCCCAGGAGTTGGAGGTTGCAGTGAGCTATGATGATGCCACTGTACTCTAGACTGGGTGACAGAGCAAGACTCTCTTCTCTCAAAAAAAAAAAAGAAAAAGAATATATATGTATATAATTTTATTTTATCCATTGATTATGGTTATAAGAAAATGCCATTTGACACAAAGTGGAGGAAAAGAGAGTTAGTGTGGTCAGGCCATGCATTCTCAATGAGCACGATTCACCCCATAGCAGGTGAAAATTGGTTCTTGGGAGGCAAAAATCTAACTCTTTTTATGTATAGAGCACAGATTCACAGACATTATATAAATGCATATACAGTACATCTGTGGTTTTGAAATCTAATGGGCGAGCAATTAGGGAAAAATACCTAAAATGCCCAGAGTTAGGAGGGTGATAAATGGAAAAAAGCAGAGACACCCTGCCTAGGTTCATGTGGTGGTTTATCTGGGCTAGTTCTGTTTTGGGGGGAGTGGTGGACTGCTGCCCAGATGGTCACTCAGCCTTCCTTAGGGCTCAGAGCCTCCAGATGTGTTCAACTCCCTGGCCAGGCTTTCTGCATGGAGGGGCTTGGAGTGAAAATCCTCCAGCTCTATACTCCTGTACTCCTTTTATACTCCTGTAAATGCATGACTTTAATGAGCTTGCTTACAATAGCTGCCTTACCTCATTTTCTTTCTGCTCTTCAACGTGGCCTTCAAAGGCTGTCCCTTTTGTATTTCTCCTGCTGTTGCTGTTTACTTCTAAGATAAGGGAGACACAGAGTGTTCCACTGATGGGTGAATCTCAGTTCTGCCCCTGACCCTGTAACTCTTAACTTTCAAACAATATATAATTAGTTGAGTGAGTGAGTTATTGTGTTAATCCACATTGTAGGCTGTTCTTTCCATTCATACAACCAGCTCCACGCAGGACTGGACTCTGCCGGCAAAGGAGCCAGCTGCTGCCTCTGGGGGTGGTGGCGGCGGTTCCTTCCCCACCCACGGCCAGGCGAAGACCATCCTGCTCTACTTCCTGCCACCACAGGCTCTTGTTTAGGCTTCTAATGCTTTTGTTCTTTTCTCACTACAGTCATGTGCTGTATACGACGTTTGGGTCAAGAATGGATTGACCAGATCAACCGCATGTATGACAGTGGTTCCAGGAGGTTATAATGGAGCTGGAAAATTCCTATCACTTAGTGATGTCGTAGCCATTGTAATGTAGTGCAACACATGTCTCCCATGTTTGCGGTGACGCTGGGGTAAACAAACCTACTGCGCTGCCAGTCGTATAAAAATTCATTACATATGATTATGTAAAGTACATAGTTCTTGATAATGATAGTAAACGTCTATGCTACTGGTTTATGTATTTGCTACACTACACTTCACCTTACTATTTTAGAGTGCGCTCTTTCTAGTTACAAAAAGAAAGTTAACTGTAAAACAGTCTCAGGCAGATCCTTCAGAGTGTATCCCAGAACAAGCTGTGTGTTATTGCCCTGAAGACCTTCTCCTGGGACAAGATGTGGAGGTGGAAGACAGTGATATTGTTGATCCTTACCCTGTGCAGGCCTAGGCTAATGGCTAATGTGTGTGTTTGTGTCTTAGTTTTTAACAAAAAAGCTTAAAAAGTAAAACAAATTCAAAAACTAAAAATGGAAAAAAGCTTATAGAATAAGGATATTAAGAAAATATTTTTGTGCAGTTGTACAATGTGTTTGTGTTTTATGCTAAGTGCTATTACAAGAGTCAAAAAGTTAAAAAAAGTAAAAAGTTTATAAAGTAAATAGTTAGCTTTGCGCAGTGGCAGTATCGTAGCCAATGAGGTTTATCCGAGGTGCGATTATTGCTAATTGAAAACTTTTCCCAATACCCCGCCATGACGACTTGAAATATAGTCGGCATTGGCAATTTTTGACAGTCTCTATGGAGACTGAAAATTAAAAAAAAAAGAAGAAGAAAGAAAAATGTTACAGTAAGCTTAATTTATTATTGAAGAAACAAAATTTTTAAAAATAAATTGAGCGTGGCTTAAGTGTACAGTGTTTATAGAGTCTACAGAAGTGTACAGTGATGTCCTAGGCCTTCACATCCACTCATCACTCACTCACTGACTCACCCAGAGCAACACCCAGTCCTGCAAGCTCCATTCACGGTAAGTGCTCCTATACAGGTGTACCATTTTTGTTTTTTATTCCATAGTTTTACTGTACCTTTTCTATGTTTAGATATAGATTACAGTATTTTATAATTGCCCACAGTATTCAGTATAGTAACAAGCTAGCCAGGTTTGTAGCCTAGGAGCAAGAGGCTAGACCATAGAGCCTAGGTGTGTAGTAGGCTATGCCATCTAGGTTTGTGTAAGTGTGCTCTCTGATGTTCACACAATAACGAAATTACCTAGTGACACATTTCTCGGAGTGTATCCCCATTGTTAAGTGATGCATGGCTGTACATGTAAGTGATGCCAAAATCTCACATGGCACCAAATCTCAACTTCTTAAAGCAAAAAGTTTCCATTTCCATGATTACTTGCATTTCTTTTTTTTAAACTGGTAAGTTAAGACCCATTGTCTCCAAATTTCAGTGAAGTTTAGAAAACCTTCGATTATCAGATGAATAAATACATTACTATAATGATGAAAAAGTAGATGATGGAAGAGCTTTTTTTAGTTTTACATTGGGGCAATATAATGATTTTACTTTCCCCTTGGTGCTTTCTACTTTCTTTACAAGTTATTTTTTCTGTACTTTGAACTTCCAAGGTAATACACACAGCCTGAGCTACAAAATTCTGTTAGGCTTGAGAAGGTCAGCACACAAGTCACAGCACAACCATCCTCCCAAGGCCAGATGTTTCTGGAACTAGGCCAGGAAGGGGCACTTTTGTAGGAGAAAGGCAGGAAGTAATCCCAACCTCTAGTTATGGGGTCATTTCATCTTACAGTATAAGTGGATGACTGGCTTGGGACCCATTTGTTAATGTAGAAAGAGACAATCACATACCATGGGAAAGAGGGACCACCAGAATTCTAGGAATGCCTGAGGTTAGGGAGCCTCCATTTGCTGAACCCCTGGACTTTCATGTGGATTTGTGCTAGGGAATGCAGAGAAAAACATTTTGAGGGGTCCAGATTTGATATTTACCTGTGTAGAGAAGAAAAAGTAGTATCTTTCATCACCCATTGCAAGATCATGGCTGATACCCCTAAAACAAAGGACAGATGAACAAGAGAAAACCATAACAAGTTTATTTAATATGTGTGTTATGTGACATGAGAGCCTTTAGAAATGAAGACCTAAAGAAATGGGGAAAACTGTAGTTTTACGTTTAAGTTTTATGAATAGAGGGCAGTAGAATGGAAGTATGTTGGACAAAAGAGGATGTGATCTAAAGGGGCCGGGGGAATTAGCAAGGCCTGTTCAGATTCTTCTTGGTCTCTTTGTGTCACATTCCTTCCTTCCAGGTATCAGGCAGGACACCTGTCACATGAAGGTCATCAAGAGAGAGGTGGCAGAAGGAGTCAGAGAGATCTTTTTGCTTCTGTGGTTTTTCAATTTATTTGCTTCTGCTTAAAATACTCATTATGCCAAGGTGCCATACTTTGGGGTAGTGTTTCCTGAGCCCTAACATTTGCATTTAAAACTTTTGCTGCTCCCCTCAGACAGAAACACAAATGGAGGTATAAGTGTGTTCTCATAGTGTTAGATATTTTTGCATATGCTGCGTCTCCTATGTGGAAGGGTCTTACTGACAGTTTGATGATTTGGTGAAGTTCGTTGTTTTAAGTTCATTCTCCTAATAGTGAAGTTGGGCTTCATTTCATATGTTTTTTGGCAATTTGAGATTTCTCTTTAGAGAATTCACTGTGCATCTATTTCTATTGGATTATTCTTGTATTTTTTAATTGATTTATCCTACAAATCAACATATACTCTTTACGTATCCTGATAATAATCATTTGTGGTTGTGTATTCTGCAAACAAATTCTCCCATATATAGTGTGGCTTAGACAATTAATATTAATTGCTTTATAGTAATTATTTTAGTTATACAATTGGGACATGGGACATAATTCTGACTGATAAAATATGGTTCATTTAATTTTATAAGAAATTGCTGAACAGCCTTCCAAAGCGGTTTTACCATTTTTGACTTTCATCAGAAATATATGAGAATCCTAGTTGCTCCACATCCTTGTCAACATTTGGAATTGTTAGCCTTTAATTTTAGCCATTCTGGTGAGTATAAAGTGGTCTCTCATTGTAGTTTTACCTGATTACAAATGATATTAAGCACTTTTAAATATGCTTATTGGCTATGTGGATATCTTATTTTGTGAAGTAGTTAATAGATTTTTAACTGTGAGAACATCCTTGTATACTGGAATAATTGCTAACTTAGTCACAACCAATTTTTAAAATACTTTTCTTGATTAATTTTGCTCATATTTTATTCAGTATTTTTCATCTTTGTTTATCAATGAGATTGACCTATAATTTTTCTTCCCTATATTCTCTTTGCCCAGTTTTGGTATCAAGGTTATACAAACCTCATAAAGTGAGTTGGGGAACTTTTCCTCTTTTTCTATTCTTTGGGACATTTTGATAACAAAGGAGTTATCTGCTTCTTGAAGGTTTGATACAACTTAACTGCAGAACTGCCAGTGTCTGATGCTTTTACTGATTATGGTTCTAATACAGTATTCTATTTCTTCTTTAGACAATTTTGGCAATTTATCATTTTCATTTTGACTCGATTTTCAACTTGACTGGCATAATGTTTTCTGTAGCATTTCGTTTTGATTTTTAAATGTCTACTGAATCTATAGTTAGGTCCCTTAGAAAAATTCCTAGTATTATTTTTTGTCCTTTCTCTTTTTTACCCTTGATCAATCTTGCCAGAGGTTTTTCTATATTTTATTGCTTTTTCTCTTGTTACTTTTGTTGTCAATTTCATTAGTTTCTTTTCTTATTTATTACTATTAATTTTTTAATTTGTTATTTCTATTTTTCTTGTCTTTGATTTTATTTGCTTTTTCTAACTTCTTGTGATGGATGCTCAATTTGCTACCTTTCGAATTTTCGTCTTTTATAAATATGCTTCTGCAATGGTTTGGATGTTTACGACTCCTCCAAAATTCATGTTGAAACTTAATTCCTGTTGCAATGGTGTTAAGAGGTGTTGCCTGTAGGGAGTAATTGAGTCATGAAGGCTCTGCCCTCATGAGTGGGATTAGGTACCCTTGGAAAAGGAATTGAAAGAGGGAGTTTGCCCTTTTTGTCCCCCTCTACCCCTTCTGCCATGTGAAGACATAGTGTTTGTGCCCCCCCGGGGGATGGAGCAACAAGGAGCCATCTTGGAAGTGGAGACGAAGGTCTCATCAGACCCCAAACCAGCTGGACCCTTGATACTGGACTCCCAGCCTCCAGAATGTGAGAAAATAAACTTAAAAAAAAATAAATTAGCCAGTCTCAGATATTTTGTTATAGCAGCACAAATGGACTAAGACAGCTTTCAGGACTCCAAATTTTCACACAAGTATCTCTTTAGGTATATCTCATAAATTTTGATATTTAGTTTTTTCATCATTCAATTGTAGATGTTCTATACTTCATTGTGACTTCTTTGTCTCATGGGTTACTTAGAATTTTTTTTATAGATTTCCAAATTAATGGGTCTTTTGGGGCAAGATCATTTTTTCTTGAGTTCTAATCTTATTGCATTGCAGTCAGAACACTTGGTCTGAGTTGGTTGGTTTGAATGACACAGGCAAGTACCGGCCTTTGGTGCTTGGACCCAAACATTTTGAAATCAGAACTAATAAGATCAAAGAAGATGAAGAGAACAGACAGAAGTAGTTATTTGAATGAAATCCCACAGAGGAAGAGAAGTCCTTCTGTGATGTTAATTTGGTAGTGAGCATGGATTTGGTCCCATAGGACCAAGCCTCCCGTGGAGACTTGTTTGAAATCGCTTGCTTTCTGGGCAGTGCTCTTCACGGATGCAGGCAATTCTGACCACCACGGTCAGAGTAACTGAACATTAAAGTGGAAGTTTTAGTTGAGACTCAAAGACACTGGGTAAAGATACCACAACAAGGGGCCAGATCATGATGCAAAGATTCAGAGAAAATGTTAAAAAAACTAGTTTTATGTCTCTTAAACATGCATTCACATTAGAGGTAAAAATGGTTCTGTTTTTAAAGATTAAAGAGAATGCGTGAAGAGAATGTCTTTGGCTAGAGCTTCATGATGAGTAGCACCACCCCCACCAAGGGAGGAGTGAGTTTTGCCTGACTTCACCTCAAGCCTAGTGAGGGGCTCTCTAACAGGACTGCTCAGAGAGCTTGCATGATTCCTGCAGCAGGGAGGACACGGCATCTTGGTCTTTGACTCCTCTGACTCCCACTGGGCAGGTCTTAAATGGGTAAGAGATGGGCTGGCTAAATGCTGGTAGGCGATTCAGAGGTGCGGTGTCTGTGGGGAGATCACCCTGTGCCAGGGAAAAGGGGCGTGAGTGATACCTAAGAACTAGATGCTTGTATGTGTATGAAAGAGCTGAGTCCCAACCAGTAGGGGCTTCTGGAGGGTCAAGGGGGCCCAGTTGATAGAAACTGGAGAGAGACTGCCCAGGGGCTGTGGACAAAGGGAAGTGAGCAACTGGACTAGAGATGGATTGGCCTGTGTCGAGGAAACTACTGATGAGAAATCATCAGTAATGGGAATCTCTGAATACATTGTGAAAGTGCTTCACAAGAGAATCAGGGTGGTGGTATAGTGCTATCAAGTAGTAACTATGGAGCTCAGGCTAGCACCAATCAAGTGAGAGGTTTCCTACTTCCCTCAATCTTTTCTCTCCCTGAGCCTCAATCCCGGAGTGTCAGAAACAGCAGCTGGGGAGTGACAGAGAGGGTGAGCAAGAAAGGTGTAAGTCAACTACCACGTCTTCCCAGGTGGTAAGCCATTGCTGGGTAGGGGGGAGCAGCCGCAACTCTGAATGAAGTTAGAAGCTTTGACTATTGCATGGAATGGACATTCTAATTGCCCTTTCAAAAGTGTGCTGGTAGGATTTTTTTCCTATAAGTTATCAGAAAAATCATGAGAGCAACCTGAGTTTTATATAGGGAGAGAATACTAACTCTACTGGGTAAATTTAAGAGGAATACAGAAAGACAAATTAGGAATGCTTTGTGACTGCATTCCATGAGTTGTGCTTGTTTAGAGTATTGGTTTTATCTAATATAAAGTGGAGTGCTTGAGTCTCTCAGAAAACTATTGCTTTATGGGGGCTTCAGTGCGAAGGGGCTGAGGATTGAGGAGGATGATAGGCAGCAGGTAATAGTATCAGTCTTGGCACATTCTCTTTTGTGCTTATCCTTCATGGGGTAAATTTTGGGGTATGTTTCTAAAAATCTTCCTACATGGTGCTTGCCTTCGGCCACATGAGGAGCCAGGTCTACTAGATCACGGCTGGTTCTCGAAGACGTCCAACACCCCTGAATCTTTCCTCTGAGTAGAGTCAGGGCTCTGTCCCTGGGTTCTGCCTCAGGACACAGGATTAGGATGATGTGGTTATGGTGAAATACCCTTATCAAGCTAACCACTGTTGGGCCCTGTCTCCTCTCCCCTGTGTGTTCATGGATATACATCTATCACTGCATTCACCACGTCACATTACGATGATCTGCTTATGCACTGTATTAATCTGCTTGTGCTGCCATAACAGAGTACCACAGACTGGGTGGCTTAAACAACAGATATCTGTTTCCTCATAATTTTGGAGGCTAGCAGTCCAAGATCAAGGTGCCAATGTTGGTTTCTAGTGAGGCCTCTCTCCTTCCTTGGCAGATGGCTGCCTTCTTGCTGTGCCTTCACATGGCCTTTCTTCTTTGTGAGCACATGGGGCAGGGGTGGGGGGTTGGGAGGAGAGAGAGAGAGAGAGAAAGAGAGAGAGAGATAGAGAGAGAGAGAGAGAGAGAGAGAGAGAGAGAGAAAACTCCGGTGGCTATAGTGCAGCCAGGTCAACATAGCTCACTGCAACCTCCAACTCCTGGGCTCAAGCGATCCTCCTGCCTCAGCCCCCTGAGTAGCTAGGACTACAAGCACACACCACCATGCACAGCTAATTTTTCTATTTTTTATAGAGATGGGGTCTCAGTCTTGCTCAGGCTGGTCTCGAACTCCTGGCCTCAAACGATCCTCCCACCTCAGCCCTTCAAAGTGCTAGGATTATAAGGTGTGAGCCACTGCGCCTAGCCTCTTCATTTTCTTATATGGACACCAGCCCTGTAGGATTAGGGCCTTACACTTATGATTTTATTTAAACTTAATTGCTTCTTTAAATCTCTATCTCCGAATGCAATCATATTTGGGGTTAGGGCTTTAACATGTGAGTTTGAGGGGCGCAACTCAATATATAACATAAGCACCATTCACTGCCATCAGACTGTGAGCTTCCTTAAAGACAGAGACACTATATTATTCATTTTTGTATCCTCAGTACTTAGCACAATGCTTACCACGTAGCAGGTGCTTAATCAATGTTTCTATGTTTGCAGGTCTGATTTCTAGGCCCCCCGTTTTGCCCTCTGAATGACTATCCCCTTCTTGTGCCCTTGCCTCACATGAATCCTGTCATGGACAAGTGTCTATACCAAGTGTAGTAGTAATTACTGCTCTTTGCCAAATAGCTCTGGCTCTCTACTTTCCGCAAACCTGATAGGATTGCTTTTCTTGGGCCCCAGTGATTGTATGAGGCCTTGGATTAGTGCTGGACAATGAGTTGTAAGTGGAGGTGATAGGAATCGCTTTCAAGTTGTAGCATTTATTGATGATGTGAGACCTCCAGAGATCTCTTACCCTCTGTTATGGTGGCCAGCAACACTCTTGGTAGAAGCTACTTCATCAGCCTACATCCTAGTGTGAAGAAGACATGAAGTAGAGTCCCTAGCCAACTGTGGTGAACATGTAGTTGAGCAAGACATGTGTTATTGTTTTAAGCTACTGAGATTTTGGAGTTTTTACTATAGCATAAACTAGCCTATTCTAATCAATGCATTGCCTTGTCCCCTTCAGTTCCCTGTACCATCCCAAAGTGCAAGGACACCCCTAACCAACTTCACATGATGTTTCAGTCAAAGGAGAAGGCTTCCCTATCTCACCCTTTGTGCCTATTGAAATTCTACTCACTCTTAAGCTCAGGTTAATTCTTCCTCCATAAGGCATTCCTCTGCCACACCCAGTTGGAATCTGTCTTTCCCTCTTCAGGTTTCCATGTGATTTTCCACTGTAACCTCATTCATACTTGAAGTGCAGTAGTTTGTGTGGTAGTCTATTTCCCCTACAATATAGCAAGCTCTAGTCTGATCAGTCAGAATCCCCACTTCACCCCCACCTGCAGCAGTGATTTGTTCAGAGATGACCATGGGACTCAGAACAGACCAACTAGATTCTTACATAGACTATTTATTTTTTATTTACTTTATTTTATTTTATTTTATTTTTTTATTTCAGCGTATTACGGAGGTACAAATGTTTAGGTTACGTATATTGCCTTTGCCCCACCCGAGTCAGAGCTTCAAGCATATCCATGCGCCCTACATAGACTATTACACATCTAATGCATGTGTCTTTCTTCACAGAAGCTGGCAAAGCTGATAAATTATGGTTGAACTGAATTGGAGCTTTCCCGCCACACCCATCCACCATGCTTATTGTCTCTTCTAAGAAATGGTGTGTTGGTGGGTATTCTACCTTCCTGAAGTGGAAAGAACATAGGATTTGGATTTTTACAGATATACATTTTAATTTTTGGCTCTGGCATGCACCAGCTGTGTAGCTTTGGGCAAGTCACCTATCCTACATGAGTCTTGGTTTCCTCATTTGTAAAATGTGGATAATGTTGAATGAAGGTGGTCTCCGATAGACTGTAGAGGAGGCTTTCTGGAACACCTGGCCCTTGCAATTTTCCTTCAGAAGGACATCTGGGAATCCTGTAGAATCCTTTTTCATTTTTTCCTTTAATTTTAGGCAGCACTAAAGCTCCTTTCTGAGCCCATTAGTGAAGGTTAATGCATGACAGTAAGATATTTAGGTGAATTGCATTGAACATCTGCAAAAAGTGTTTTATTTCTATTTCAATAGGACATTTCATCCAGAAAATTCCTAGATGTGGGATCTTTCTTGTCCTAATAAGCTTATCTTGTCACAGAAGCAGAAAGGCCCTCGTATTAGTCAGTGGTCTTTCAGTTATGGCAGGGGTAGGGGTGAGGAGCCACAATCAAACTGGCTTACACAGATAGGGGCATTTATTGGCCCATTTAACTGGTAAGTCCAGGCGTAGCCCTGGATTTGGGCTCAGTTGGATCCAGGTGACCAATAGCTGTCAATAGAACTTCTTTGATGCAATTTCTTAGCTTTGCTTCTTTTCTGTCTTGACTTCATTCTTTCCTTTCCCATAAAAGACTAGCTTTTCCCTTCTCAGGCAAGGAAGAAGGGTGCTGGAGGTTACAAACTTACTTCCTCCCAGCATGATGACCCCAAAGGCAAGAAGCATTCTTTCTCACTGGTTCTACCAGAAGAGTCCTGGTGAAGAAACTAATTGGTCTGATCTGAGTTACATGGTCATCTCTGAACAAATCACTGCTGTGGGTCAAGGTGGGAATTCTGATTGATCAGGCTGGGTTTGCAGCCCATGCCTGTGGGGGTGGGGTAAGAGAAAGGGGAGTGACCTGTCGACAGCCCCTCAGGTCTACACAGACTAGGGAAGGGTTATCTCCAGTGGAAGAAGCTGGCCAGGCAAATATAATATGGTGCTTTATCATACAGAACTTTTCAGTGTCTGTGGTCCTTGACCTGTTTTATTATTTTTTTTTCTCTAGAGGACTCCTTTCATTAAGTGTCTTCCTTACACATAGTACATTTTCTTCCACTGTTGTCTTCTACTTGGAGTTTACCGATTATTTAATTAGAATTAAGGGGCTTTTTAACCTTTCCCCAACATGTAAGTTCAAACAGTGAATACTCAGTGGATTCCTTGGAATGTCTACGTAAGGAAAGAATGAAGATCATGACATCATCTGAACTCTTTGGATGATTAGTTGCTCATTTCTCAAACATTTTCCCCAGGGTTGAAAAAGCATGTTGGGTAAAACTTTAGCCTTCAGGAGACAAACATTGCTAATTCTGGAGAGCCTGTGGCAGAGGTTATGACTTTAACAACACAATCTTGTGCCTTGGTAACCTAGCAGGAGGACCAATAATATACATACCCAACTCTATAGTGTAAGCCTGGTGAGACTCAAGACTTGAATTTGTTGTCATGGATCAGATTTTGGTGGTGTATGTTGATAGTATGACCAGAAACTCAGGCGTGTCCAAATCCTGCTCTGCCAAATCCTGCTCACCTCCTATTCCTCAGGACCGCGCAAACAGCTGCTATACCCAGGTAGTGTTCTCTGGAAAAGGCTGGGTTGAAGCATATTGCGTGGGACTGGGATCTAAGTAGGTTCTTTTATCTCTTTGAAGAATCAAAATTTTGGAATATTTGCTATTTGCTGGTTGGCCACATGGAGGAATAAAATTGAAGAGGTGTTGAGGGATTGATATGATCAGATCTGCAGAGTGGGTGGGATTTCACTTCCTTCCCCAGATGCATGTGTGAGGAAGGAGGAGACAAGAGAAGCTATGTGGCTTTTTTTGGACCCTGGCAAGTTTTCTGATTCTTCTGCTTAGAGAGGAGGACTCACAGTTAAGTGAGTGCAACCCTTTAAGGGTCAGCAGCCCACCCAGGGTAAATACAGTTGAATCAATATTCTGGACCCTAGACTAAGTAGATCACTACTGCTTCCTTTGAGGGGAGTGGGTAATGAGACCTCACAATGGCAGAATTAGGTCTGGCATAGGAGAGGGTTTGGAAATGATTCCTCCCCAGCATTTCATTTTGTTCCATCTTCTTGTCTAATTAAAAAATCTGAAAACATTGGCCTCTTAGTTATCTCAGACCAGTAAAAACTCACTCCCAAAAATCTACTCAGTACTGTTGTTGATGAGAATATGACATATATACAAAAGAAAATGGTGAGCCAACTCAAACATTTTATCTTATACAGGGATTTCTGCAATGATGTGATATGAACATTCTTGAAAAGCCCCACATTCTACAAAATCACACACTGGAAATAACAGAGATTGTGGGAAAATAGGGTGAGAAACAGATCACTCAAAACTTACACAACTTTGTCACCAATTAAAAACCAATTGCGATAAAAGTAGAAATTCTAGCACAGTACAAAAGCCCTGTTAAATTCCTAATAGATGAAAAATATTGCAGTAGATCTGGACTTTACCTAAAAAAAAAAAAAAAAAAAA
>NW_012136080.1:13580059-13588750 GCF_000956105.1 Propithecus coquereli
AAAAAAAAAAAAAAAAGCTTAGGGGTAAAGGAAATGGAGTAGACAGCATTGTATCTTGTCTTTAGAAAGACACTTGATCTGTTAGACCACAAATTCTCTAAGGATGCTATACCAAAGAGAGAGTTAGGAATAAGCATTTACAATGATTACCAAATTAAAAGAAAAAAAAAAAAAAAAATAGAAAGCTTAGTGGAAGCAATGGAAATGTGGGTAAGGAAGCGTTGAGGCTGGTAAGTTTCAGAGACAGGGCAAAATAAAGACCAGGTAGAACTGCACAATAAACACATCTGAGACAGAGCACATGGTCTAGCCAGACTAGGAGAAAGAACTTGGGACTGTGAGCATCATGTACGTACTATATTCCTTACTGGCTTGCTGCATTTGGTGCAAAATATTAAAATGTTGGCAAAAATAGTACATGAACTAACATGACTTCTATGTTAAGTTAACATTGTTTCTTTCTTTTCCAGTTTTGTATGAACCATACTTTGCATTACAGAAATGTAGGTTGTAGAAGAACATACTGCATATTTCTGAGACACATTCTATCAAATATTTCATAGTTATTTTAAGTGTCATCTATAAAAACAGAGTAAGTACATTTGCCTCAGATTTGTTAAAAGAAATCATGCACGTGACAGCTTAAGTAACTGATAAACGGTCATGGTATGTGGTATTTGGTGATGAGATCTTATAATTGCATAAGATTACTCTTTCTCCACTTACTTGCTTACCAGCTTCAGGAAAGTTACTTAAATATTTTGTGTCCCAGTTTCCTCATCTGTAAAATGAGGATAATATTAATGTCTACCTCATAGAATTCTTTTGAGGATAAAATGAGTTGGTACATGAAGTACTTAGAACAACTTTCATATAAATGAGAGTTTCTTCTTATTACCAGGTTATTATTGTGCCATTACTGAGAAACCAACATGTTTATGGTGAAATTAAACATCTTTCACTACTTCAACAAAACAAAAATAGAAAACAACCCTCAACCAGGTACCCCTCCAAACTTTCCAAATTTTGTCAACAACACATGTCATCTTTTTGGGGGGATTAATCCCATTTCCTCCATCCTCCATGTATCCCAGAATCTGTGGCTCTCAGTCTCTCTTTTCCTTGTTCAAAAATAGTAACTGTCTTCTACTGTGCACAGTTACATTTCCTCAATATTTATTTACTTAACCTATCAAATACTTATGTACTATATATTGCTTACTGGGTGCTGGACACTGTTTTAACATAAATACTAACTCATTTAATTCTAGAGGTAGGTATATTATTATCTTCATTTCATAAATAAGGAGAAGACTGAAGCACAGAGAGGTTAGGACACTTGCCCGAGGCACCCAGCCTGTGAGTGGCATGCACGGGACTGAGCGCAGGTCTATCTGCTGCCCAGGTTGGTGGTCCTAACCCTAACCCATATGGTGGGATGAGCGCGAACAACACTGCTGATTACTTTGATCATCTCTGTCCCTGGCATCCTTACTGAGGTTCTTGGGTAAATACACAGATGGACTGATTGGCTTCAGTCTTCCAGGCCCTTCCTTCAGGAGCTCTGGGAAATGGAGTCTGACCTTGCAGGAGGTAGACACAAAAACAACTCCTGAAATGTTTCCCCTTACAAAACAACACCTTGCTTGGGCCAATGAAATCATTTTTAGAACACATGTTATCTCTTAAGAAGTTACAGGTATAATTGTTTAATTCATTCAACCTACATTCTGTGAAAGGATGATTTCCCAATCCTAGTTTTCTTTTTTTCTCCTATCCTCAAAAGTTGGTTTCTTTACTTCCAAAGGAAAAATTTATTATGCATTTTCCTTCATTTAAAAAATATTTAACAACTGATTTATATGTTGCATGAAAGTTACACATTTCCTAAGATGCATTTGCTATTTTATTTTCTTTCATTCAAAAATGTGTCAGTAATCTTTTTGTTAACATGAAGATAAAGGATTAGTAATGCAAGATGCAGTTTTCTTGTAACCTTCTTGAAAGCAGACTATAGTTTCTTATCTGGCTTCAACATTCATTTTTCTGAATTGAAAAAAAGGCGACTTAAAATGAAATAAACCACATTTGATTCCTAAGAGCCTCGCTAGCAGGGAAATGTACTGAGAAAGGCAGACTTGGTCGGATTCCTGAAAGCCCCTCTGCTCCCCAAGTGAGGTAGTTGACTAATTTTTCATTTTAAAGTATAATGGTAATGCAAAAAAAAAAATTGTGAATTGTCTCTCATTTGATTACCAATCAGAAGATATAAATAATTTTATTTCCTGAAAATTCAGGCTGTTAGGAAAAAACCACAGCCAGGTGTAAGTGTTCACGATTTCGTTTTATTTATTGAGTGCCTGCTCTGAGCAAGGAACTAAGCAAGGTGCTAAGAGCATCAGAGAGGATGAAGAAAAGCCCCTGCGCTTGATGAGTCATAGCCGCTCCCCTTGACCCTTGATGGTGGAGGATGCGTATGTGGGGGAGAAAAATACAGCACTTGGTGTTCACTCTGGACTGCAATGTTCGGGCATCAGTAGAGGGAGTGGATAGGTCTTTTATGCTATTTTATTGATGGTCTGAGCGAGCTTGCCTTGACCTCCCATTTCGGTAGGTATTTATGTTGGGGTGGGGACTCCAGCTGTTGAAATGTCACCAGGGTGTAGGTGGGGACACACTTTCCCCAGAATCTTTTAGGTTAACTGATCGGGTTGGGGGGGTTCCTGAACTGTAGTGACAGTGTCCCCTCACATGTGCCAATTCTACATGTGAACATTCAGCTTCGATGGGAACTTGTGACTGTATCACCACATACCGTCCAGAACAACCCCAGGGCATTTTAAAGTATGCTACCTGCAGCTCAGCCCAGCACACATTTGGGCTACTCTGTGCCAGACCCTGGCCTGGGCCCTGGAGGAACACAGGTGAACAGACCCGGTCCCTCCCCTCCGGAAAATACTTTCACCATATAATAAATGTGAAGGTGGAGGTGAGTGCCCATCCCATGAGGGCCAGAGGAAGGGCACATAGATCAAGATGAGAGTTCATGGAAAACTTCTTGGAGAAAACGTTAGTTGTAGTATTGAGGATGAGTGAGAGCTTGCCAGATAAGGGAATGTGAGAGACACTGCCGGAAAACAACGTGGAACACAGCAGAGAGTTCCACCTTGTCACTGGTCAGACCTGGAAAGTGCCTGTGGGATCTGGCATAGAGGCTGTTCGCCTGCTCTGTGGGAACAGTTCTGTGATGCGATGGGTGCTTCCTGTTCGAAAGGATGTGCAGGTGCAGGAGCTGGACGTTTCCACTCCTGGTTGGCTCCATTTTCTCCACTGGGGAAGAAAAGCTTTCTACTGAGAGGAGCGGGTGGGGGAAGGTACTGCTGGAACAGGAGAAGGAGCCGACCTGTAGACCAGTCGAAGGGGTGCAGATCAGGAAGAGGAGGGCATTGATTTCAGGTGATTGGTGGGACGGATTAGGGGCTGAGTTTTTTTGGGCAGGAGAAATGGAAGGGCAGGAAGTGCAGGAGAAAGGAGATTGACAACAGTGGTTCTGATAATCAATTGTGTGCTCTGCCCAGGGTAAGGCAGAAAATGAGGCCGACAGAGGGTTAATAAGCTGGAGAAGCTGGAGGGATCAACTCTGTCTCCTTCGAAACGCAAATATTCCTGAGAGGGGCAAAAGAGGAAGCCCCTAATATTATTAAACCTGAGTCCACTAGGACATTTTTCTCCAGGTTTGGAGAGTCTGGAGCTGCTGTGAAGCCCCGGTGAGCACAAGCCTCTGGCAAGGAAGGGAACAGAGAGGGTGTGATGGCGATGCCCCTCCTTCCTGCTATGGCCATTGGGCTGCTGATTGTTTTTTCTGGATTTAATGAAAGCATTTTCTAAATGTTACCTTGCAATGAACAAGACATTGTCTGGAAGACAGCTGTGTTAGGCTGTAACAGCTCTCAGTACTGATCTGTCTGGGGTAGGAAATGCTCAGAAATGGAATAACAAAACTGAAATTGGATCAGAGCCATGAGACCAGGGGAGGAAATTCAAATAGGTGGGTCTTGGGAAGAAAATTTCAGAAAAGGCAGTGCCCAGTAGAGGGTAGGTGTTCAGTAAAGATTCGTTGAATTAAATTGAATTCAATGTAGGCACCTGGAGGAGGTTGGGTGGGTTGCTCAGAGATGGGGAAGCTCATGGCAGGAACTGTTCAGCAGGACCCTCAGAACCTAAGGGCACAGTGTCCCTGCCTTTGCTGTTGCAACCACCGGCTGCTCCTTTGCATACTCCTCACCCTTTCTAGACTGGGCTTGCCAGAGGCCAATGCCATCTGTTTCGCTCTCTGTCCCCTCAGCACCCAGCCTGACACCCAGGACATGCACATAAATGAATGCCTCACCAGGAGTAGGTTCCATCTTTGAGAAACTGAATTAGAGACAAGTTGAGAAAGGAAGTGGAATCTAGGTGCTAGAAGGAGGTCTGGCTGGGAGGGGAGGGCAGGGATGTGACTTATCCATTGTGCTGCTGGCCGGAAGTACTTCACACTCCAGTGAAGGAGCTACTGCAGGCAGGGAGTTATTTTGCGATGCAGAGAGGTAATCTAGTGGGACAAAGGATATTTACCAAGTGTTCTCCCCCACCCATGTGGTTCCCGAAAGCCTCTATGCTTGCTATCTCCACCCTTCTCCAAATGACCTTTCTCCTCCATCCTACACAGTCTGCCACATTCATTGGAGCGAAGACACAAAAGAACATAGAAAGTCAATTCTTGGATATTGAGTTTCTAAATAGGTTTAAAAACTCGTAACAGAAGCAACATTCTTGAAAGCCAATGCTTTTGATTTGAAAAAAATATGTATTTTTTTACTTCAAAAGAGTCAGCCCTAAAGGAAGCTAGAAATACAATTCATCACAAATCAATGATTCTCAACCCCATCAGACCCAGCAGGCTCCCTTTTCCTTTTAATTCAACCTTTCTATTACAGAAAATTTCAAAAGTTCACACCAGTTGAGAGAAGAGTAAAATGAGCCTGATGTACCCGCCATCCAGCCTAAATAATTACTGATATGTGGCACATCTCGTTTTATCTCTAGCTGGCCCATTCTACCATTCTGACGGTTTCAAAGCAAACCATAGCATTTCATAGCATTTTATCTGTAAAGACTTCCGGATGTAATCTCTAAAAATAAAGGACTCTGTTAGGAAACGTAACCTCTATTTGATTACTATGTTTAGAGATAATTAATAATTCCTTAATTACTGTGATCGCATTTCCCTGACTTACAGATTTTTAACAATTTGTTTGAAACCTGTTTTTATTAATATAACAGGTACTTTGCAACCTCTCCTTTATTATCCTGAAATAAAACTGATAGATAAATCTGACCTACCTACATAATTGAAAAAATAATCAATATAATGCCCTAACTGAAATATAAAGGAAAAAATAAAATGAAAGCTATTTAACATAAAACATGTATTTCAATATTTAAGTACTTGGACACTACTATACTAGAAGATAATGTAGTTCTATGCTTGAACTTGAACATTGAGCCACAGTGAATGTGACAGCCTTGAACATGGACTGATATAGGGGTGTCATGTGGTGATTTAAATATTATAAATGATATTTCCATTAGTGACATGCTTTTTTTGAAATGATGAATAACTCTTGAGAAAATTTCTAACAAAATAGAGTTCAACCTTTCCTTGGTTTACAATGTTGTTGCCATCCTAGAAAATTCAGTGTATATTTAAAGGGTGCATAAGTTACTGTGTGTTTATATGCAAAATGGAATTAGGCTCTGGGTGCAAATAATTATAAGTGATTTTTAAACCTATATGACTGTCTAGGGGAAATACTCAAAAGTCATGTGGGACACATTGTCTTTATTGGTGGACCATTCCAAGCAACCTGAGATGACTGTTATTCGTGGCTCCTGCTCACTAAGTGCCAGAACCATTTCATATCGAAGGAGATTGAAGAGACTTGAGAGCTAAATTCAATGTAGAATCCTTAATTGAATCCTAGATAGAACAATAAACAAGCTATAAAAAATATTATAGGGATAAGGGGTGACATTTGAATAATAAATTATATAATAGATAATAGTATTAATGCTAAATTTCTTGATTATTTTGGTAATTATGAATCAATTCTTGCAACTCTTCCATAGATTTGAAATTTTTTGAAATAAAATGTTTTTGGGGAAATACTCTCATAAATTTTCAGAGTTGCCTGGGGGCAATACCATTCCCACTGAGGACTAGAGCCATAAGCAATAGATTGCAATAGATCAGAGGGAAGGAGGTTGGTTTGGGAAGATGCAAGAGGGTTAGAAATGGGAGTGAGGTTCTTTCCTCATGCCCTGCCTTGGGCTGGGTGCCATGAAGGCTACCTAGAAACTCCTTTAAATTTGAGTGTAGTAATGACTTGTAATCCACTTATCCTCTGAAACTTTAGAAGTGGCAGCCTTGCTAATATTCTCCAGGCCACAAAAGCATGGGAGAAGTAGATTCCCACAGGCTGCAGAATATTAATGGAGAGCATCACAAAGTCCTCGCATCCCTAGGAGACATACATAAGTGGCTGATAAAGGGTGAGGAGCTCATGTCAGCAGTACCAGCAGAGGTCTGAGGTGGCTATGGCCCAGCAGCCCCCTCTGTGCCCACTTCCACATCCTGGACTCTGGTGCTATCTTTGGAAATCAGCTGCTCCTCTGGACTTCAGAGCAGGGGATGGGGTATAGGACGGGGACACACAAAGTTTGGGTTAAATGTGAAATGTCTGAGTGATGACTAATTTGATTGAATTTACCTGGAGGTAACTAAATTGTTTTGTGCTATTGAGTGAACATGGGGGCTCAAGGTAGAAATTGAGAGGAATTAGAGAAAATAAGTTCCATTTCTTTTGGCAAACCTAATTTTTTGGCTTGTGAAAGCTTGAATTTGCTAAAGTAGTTAGATCAGACGTGTCTATGGAATAGTTAGAGTATTCACTTTCTAAATTCTACAGGACATACTTATTTATTTTATTTCATGTTTTCAGTGCTGTTGTTTTAATTATCAGAGATGTGGGAAGGTCAGTGGCATAACTGTATATATAGAATATATTGGAAAGATGACAAAGAAAGGACAGAGGATTGTGCAAATACAGAAATATCATTTTGATAGGGACAGGAAGCTGCTAGGGGAAAAGTCAGATCTGAAATCGTGAGTGTGGAAAAGTTCCAGAAGTCTCGGGGGATCTCTTTCCCTGTTCTCTAATCCAGAAGAGATGAGGAAGACAGTTTGTTCATTTAGTTAAAAAGAATCAATTTGAAAAGCTGTTTGTATTCCTAAATGAGGCCTGGGGAGAATGGGTCCCCTGTGAAATAAAACCCGTGTGCTCGGCCTGGCTCCCTTTGTTTAATCAGAGGATGCCATAGGAACTAGCCAGGGCAGATGGCTGAGATCCTATCATGGCAGCCCCAGGACTTAGGAACATTAATTTTAAAGGGGGATTAAAGCACAGAAGAACATTTTGAAACATCTTGCATTTTCCTAAGCACCTAGGCATGGTCTCTGGCTAGATGTTTATGTGACAGGTCTTTGGAACAGAAACTGTGACAGAAGCAAGGGAGCTCTTGTTTGGTTCTGTGTGGAGAGGAAAAATCAGTATTTGTCTTGCTAAAGTACCAGGAGTGGTTTCTCCCTGCTCTCATTTTTGGTTGCTTGGCCCATGGGAAGGAGGGAGAGTCCGGTATTCTCCCAAGCTGGGAGCTCATGGTGTCTCTGGGATTGAGGTCTCTCTTTAGATACTGCAGCGTCCATGAGGAGGTCTTCAGCATAGGGGCAGTGAGGCAGTCCATGCCTTCTGGAACAGACCTCTAAAATATTCCACTTCCTTGCACTTTGGACATCAAATCACTCTGGGGTTGTGGTCTTCACATTGATGGACGCATCCCCCTGAGGTTACTCAAAGACTTTCCATGGGGCAGGAGGGCACACAGATAGTTCAGACCCCCAGGTTCCACACATCTTCTTTCCTAATATTTATCCACCTGGGAACGAGCATGTGGTCTTCAGAGTCTTCTTTGCCATCTCCCTTTGTAAGCACCCTTCAGAAAACAGAGGTGCGCCTCTCTCCTGGTCATGGAGCTTTGCCTCGGATGGCTAAACCTCTGGGGGTGGCAAACAAAAGGTGTTGGGTTGGAAAATGACTGGTCACAATTCCTGTCACTATACAGTGGGTTTCTGACTCTCTGCTTTCATCAAAATTGATATGTGCCCCTCATCCCTGCCCTACACCTCTGCTCTTTTTACTCACGGTAGCCTTACAGACGTGATTATTATGTTTATCAGAGATTTAATTGTATATGAAATCAGGATGTGTCTTGTCAACGGCATCTCACAGTTCCTTTGGTTGGGTCTCAGTCATGATGTAGTTTTATTGCTTGGCAATTTTTTTTTTTATTTCAGCATATTATGGGGGTACAGATGTTTAGGTCATGTATGTTGCCCTTGCCTCCCCACTCCCCCCCAAGTCCTGGTTTCAAGTGTGCCCATCCCTTGGATAGTGCGCATTGCACTCTTTGTGTATGCAAATACCTGTCCCCTCCTCCCCCCTCCCCCCTGTCCGACATCCAATAGATGTTATTCTTATATGTACACTTATGTGTTGATCAGTTAATACCAATTTGATGGTGAGTACCTGTGGT
>NW_012136080.1:13600435-13614822 GCF_000956105.1 Propithecus coquereli
TCAAAGGTCTGCTCTTTGTTTCTGTGCAAAGCTGCTGGGAGGGGCTGAAATGGCTCCACTCAGCTGAAAGTCTGGGCTTGGGGGGTGGGGCTGTCCATGACCCGTGCTCTGTAGTAGGTCTCGCTCCCCTTCACTCTCTCCCTCTCCGTGGCCTCTCCCAGGCCTCTGTGCTTGGCAATTTTTATAAAGCTCCAGCATTAAAACTTTCAGAATGTTTTCTGCAGCTCGGAAGAAAATCCCAGAGACAATAGTGGAATACTCTTAAGAAATGTCTATTCATCAATGTGCTTAATGGCATAGACGATGATATTGGGTAGAAAAGTGTGGTTATTAATGTCTTAGTTGAAAAATAATTCAGAAGAGCTGGGCTCAGAATGTACAGGGTTTTTTTTCTTTTTTTTTTAGAGATAGAGTCTCACTCTGTCACTCAGGCTGGAATGCAGTGGTATGATCATAGTTTATTGCAGCCTCAAACTCCTGGGCTCAGGTGATCTTCCTGCCTCAGCCTTCTGAGCAGCTAGGACCACATGAGGCACCACCATGCCTGGCAATTTATTTCTATTTTTTGTAGAGACACGGTCTTGCTATGTTGCTCAGTCTGGTCTTGAACTCTTGGCCTCAAGCGATCATCCTGCCTTGGTCTCCCAAAGAGCTAGGATTACACAAATGAGCCACCCCAAATGTGCAGAATGTGTAGATGTTTTAGGAATACCATAGCCAATTTAGTTCACTTATTTTACCCTTTTGATAAATGCATAGAAAGACATATAATTAGAATCTATGTCAGACCTTCTTTGCTGGGCCTTCCACTGGCCACACATCCTGCTATCTGCCCCTGGTTTCTGCAATTCAAGGTGAGAAAGGGGTGGCTGACGACATTAGAGATGAAAAACAAAGGCCTTGGACACAATCTAGAACATAAAATAACGAAATTTCTTTAAAAAAGAAAGGAAAGGCTGTGGTAAAGTAAAAATGATGAAGAGGTGTTTTAGCAACAACTGGTGACCCTGAGGGTTATTTCAAAGTCAGTTATTTTAACTGTTTAAGTTGTTAACCTTGGCCCAGACGTGCTGCCCTTACCCACAGTGGCTGACAATGTCCAAAGTGAATTATGCAGAAAGCCATTTAGGCTGAGCCTCTCAGCATTCTGAATCGGATGCCATTTTTAATTTTTATTTTCTCGTGGTTGCTGTGTGTGTTTGTGTTTGCAAAAGCAGTTTAGGCCCTGGAATTGCAAGCTGTTAAGACCCAGGCTGCTTTGCTATCTCCTATCTTTGTTCCTCACCTCATTTTGAAGGATTGTTACACATTTGTAAGTACAATGGGATTATTTATTCATTGTATCTGTCCACTCTTTTCTGTGCCACAAAAGGAGAAATAGCCTGCACTGCGACTTAAGAGCTTTCTGACCGCTCCAAAGTCATGACATTTCCTTTGCTTTTTGATGGCCGGCTTTGAAAAGCAGGGGAAGCTGGGTGACAAACTCCGTTGGCTCCAGGAGGAAGATGACTTGTCGTTGTTGTGAAAAAACGTTATTTAGTCACTTTTAAAAAGCAAATTGCGGACTTAATGGAGCCACACAGTCTTCTTTGGAGATTGCTACAAGGTGGATTGTTTTGATAAAACATTTGAAGCCAGAAATCCATCAAGCTTCAGTGAATACAAGCACTGACCTGAACCCAAGCACACAACATTCTCACCAAACTTCAGAGTTATTTTTTTTAACGGAGAAAGGATAACGGTCCACTACCTTTCGTTTTGTCTTCTTTGCAGTTCTTCTTCTAGTTCCAACTCAAATGAAAAAATGAGAGTCTGTTGAGGAACTATTTTGAGTCTATCTGAGACCATATGCATTGGTATCTGTAGGCTCAGCCCTTTGGGTTTCTGCAGAAGCTGTAAATGTGCACTTGAAGTGGAGCATTTAGCAGGCCCTTTCGTGTGCAAGGGCAAATATCTATGGTAAACAGGACAAATGTCTTCTCAGCGTCACCCACTCCCAAGCCCCTCAATCATTGTGTTGTTTACTGTCACTTTTTAGGCGATGTTGACAAAGCAACCTCAAGTCATGTTGTCATGTTGATTTCCTCCTGGGCACTTACCTGTCTCTGAGGTAGCTTCCACCAGGTGAGAGTGGTCTTCAGGCATGGCAGCAGTTTGCCAGATATAGATGAGAACGAGTGAGAGAGAGTCAATTGCTATTTCTGTTTTTCTATTAAAGTAACAGCTATACTAAGTAATAGTATGAGTAGTTGATTATATTTTAATCACCAAGCCCATCTCAAACCTTCATTTTAGAGCCTCAAGATTTTTGCTGTTAAGAGAAGGTAACACACTCTTCCTACTTGTGGACTGTTGACAAAGCACAAATTCAATGGACTATGTTGAGAAAGCAAATAGTTGAGCTTTAAAAAGGGATTTTATTTGAAAAAGAAAACATATACTTTTCAGAATGGTTGTGTTCTGTTGTGAGAAGACTTAGATCAGGATAAGTGGCCAACTGGACGGGGCCATTGTGTCCCGGCCCCTGCTTTCATGGCCTTTTATCCCAGACCCTTGGAAAGGCTGTGATTGCAGCATTTGTCTTTATTTTTTCTCCCTTCCTTATTTCCTTTTTGGAAAAGAAAAATGTAGAAAAATAGAAAGATCAATGTAAGGTCAATACTTGTGTACTCCTCAGAATTAACTAATATTAACACTTAGTCATTTTTGCTTTAGGTTTTAAAAGTCATTTAAAAGAAATAGAATGTTACTAAAATTAAATACTCCTTTATTTTCCCCTCCCCAGGACCATTCATGTTCCTCTTTCCCCAGGAAAGGGAAATTTAGGACCTTGGTTTATTTTTCTCCTCCACGAAAAGCCTACAGTATTGCTAGTGCCATTATTATACTCTTATTTAAATGCAAAGGGTATCTCTAGTGTTTATGGTATTCTCATTGTTTTTTCAACATTTTATCTTCCAGATCTTTCCATGTTTAGATATGTGTTGATTCATTTTAATTTCCGTGCAATATTTAATTGTAGATCAAAATCTCCTCTTGATATATTGAAACAAATCAGGTATTCTGTTAAAGTCATCTTCATGAACTGTCCCCTGGGGCCCTCTAAGCTTCCCCAGTCAGAACTGCCTGCCTTCTGCACCTACAGCACATCTGTTACCCTAAGAATTTTCCTTTTTCCTTTCCTGTGTTGGATTTCCTCTTTCCTAGATTTCCTATCTTCCTCTTCAAGGGTTTATTCCTTTGTTTCAGCAAAGACTATATTACAGTAGCTTCCTGAGAAGGATGCAAGGGAGATAAATTTTTTGAGATTCTGAGCGTCTAAAAATGTCTTCATTTTGCCCTCACACTTAATACTTTTGCTGCATGTATAATGTTAGGTTGACAACAATTTTCCTTCAGAATTTTAAGGTAGCATTCCTCTGTCTTTCAGCTTCAGAGTATTGTTATTTGGGGCTGCAAAGCTGTTCTGATAACTAACTGTTCTTTGTTTGATATTTTTGCTATTGTTTTTCCTCTTAGGAAGCTTGAAGGGTCTTCTACTGTTTTGAAATTTCATGATGGTATGTCCTAATGTGGTTTAATTTTCATCCATTCACTGGGCAGCTGTGGGCCTGCCAGTTCAGTTCTGGGAAATTTCTTTAATTATTTCTCTAATAATTTCCTCCCTTTCATTTTCTCTACTCTATTTTTCTGAAACTCCTGTTATTTAGGTGTGAGATCTCCTAAACATTCCTCCTAAATTTTTATAGTTTCTCCTCTATTTTCCATCTCTTTATTGTTTTGTTCTACATCAAGGCATAGTCACTCAACTTTTCTTAAATCTCTTTAACTCTCAAAATGAGTTTTTTTTTCTTTTTTGCCATCATCTTTTTAATTTCCAAGGGTCTTTTAAAAAATCCTCTTCTCCCTTTCCTTCTTTTTTAACTGCTCTCTTGTCAGTTTATGCATATATAGTGTCTTCTCTTGTGTCTATTATAATCATACTGATAATAATTTTAAAAGTTTTATTCTTCCTACATGGACTCTGCTTCCTTCAATTGCTTTTTTAGCTCCTGTCTTATTCAGCAGTCCTCAGTTTCATGGAAGACAATTTTTCCACGGACCGGGTGTGGGGGTTGGTTTTGGGATGATTCAAGTGCATTACATTTATTGTGCAGTCAAACCTCTCTGCTAATAATAATCTGTATTTGCAGCCGCTCCCCAGCACTAGCATCACTGCCTCAGCTCCACCTCAGATCATCAGGCATTAGATTCTCGTAAGGAGACATAACCTAAATCCCTAACATGTGCAGTTTACAGTAGGGTTTCCCTTTTTTCCTCTTTAAAACATTGTCTGTGAGATAGGAAGCATCCCTTCCTTGAAGTTTTGGTAAAAATCATCTATAAAACAAAATAGTCTTTGGTGGCTTTGGTAGGCCCAAAATTTTGACCACCATTTCTTGTTTCCAGTTTCTGGCAGGGCTTTGAAAGGACAGCTTCATGGTCTACCAAGGCTGGTTTATTTATCATCTGAGTTGAGTAAACTAACTACAAACAGGTCTGTAACCAGGCACCACAGGAATATGATCTTTTCTGGGCAGTTCTGGTGGTCATCATGAACACCTTCCTTTTTAAGGATGTTGGCTGTAATGTACTAAAAACTAAGCCTTACCATAAAACCAAGGGAAAGAGAAAGATGCTAATAAATATCGGTGGCTTCCAATGGACCCAGAATGATGCTAGGTGTGTTCTCTAATTTAAATGTGCATTGTTTTAAAAAGTAACACTGTATATCTTCTGGACAACTATAGTTCTACTACCTTTAAGGTAAAAAAAGGGAACGTTCTCCAATGTCCTTGGCAATCTTGGAGAAAATTATTCTGTAGTTGTGCAAACAGAATTGATTTTTGAGCTGCAATTATGCAAGGGCATAGTCAGCATTGAGTCAGAGGGTTGTTTTTGGAAACAAGCTCAAGAGAAGCCAGATTTTTCTAGAATCACTTTTTTTTTGCTTTGTGAAGTAAAACTTAAAATATTTCAAAGTACCTTTGTTTTTAATCATGTGACTGACTCTGTTTAAGTAAAAATTTCACTTGAAATGAATACAAGCCTACCCCGGGAATTATTTTCCAGATCTAAAAGAATTTAGATAAGTATCCCTCTTAAATTTAATTCTCTTTTGAAGAGAAAAAGTAATGACTTTCAAAGTACTTAATGTATTACAAAGGAGTGGCAAGGGGAAATAAATTTCCTTTAATATAACCTTTTATTTTAATAACATAGGTACAAATCTGACTGAAAGAAACTCTTTTTTTAGTATATCAATTGTATTATCTCAAAACAAGGGTATGCACTGAAAATTGAGTCATGAAAACACAAACTTTATCTCCTGTTGTTAATTTTGTATGTCAAAAACACCTGCTGGAGGAAGGACATCCTTTCATACACATTCAAGCCTCATTAGTTAATTGCCAAGTAAAACCAGATTTTGTTTTAGTTCGTCATTTTAACCTATTAGTTCTTATAACCAAATAAGTTAATTCTCACGGTCTTTTCTTCCCTTACTGCTCATAATGGAAAGTGACATGATTGGGTTTCTTGGACCTTGCTTCAGGAGAAATGGAAAAATCCAACCTTCAGTGAGATATGCACCACAGCGGCAAAGCAAGGAAAATTACACTTTGCTGTTAGCTGGGCTTTGTCCCCAAACCCAATATGGATTCCCAGGAAATGAGGCTAACCTAGTG
The DNA here is from genome assembly GCF_000956105.1 of Propithecus coquereli. NCBI lineage: Eukaryota > Metazoa > Chordata > Mammalia > Primates > Indriidae > Propithecus > Propithecus coquereli. Next base: position 13,606,162 of record NW_012136080.1, read on the forward strand.
GGGGAACTATGTTAGTAGATACTAGGTAGGCCTCAGTAGCATCAAGCCCTTTTTTTCCAGAATGATAATGATGTCCTTCTGTTCAGATAAATGAACATTTCCATCTTGATTGACTCATTTAAAGGTAACCACACATCTCATGCAGAGTGAAAGGGGATGTGTTACTCCATTTCGCATTGCTCTAAAGGAAATACCCAAGGCTGGGTAATTTATAAAGAAAAGAGGTTTATTTGGCTCATGGTGCTGCAGGCTCTACAAGAACCATGGTTCCTGCATCTGCTTCTGGTGAGGGCCTCAGGAAGTCTCCAATCAAGGCAGAAGGTGAAGGGGGAGCAGGCATGTCACATGAAGAGAGAGCCCACACTCTTTGAAACAACCAGCTTGGCGTGAACAAATAGAGAGAACTCACTCATTACCTCGGGGGAGGGCACCGAGCCATTCATGAAGGATCTGCTCCCATGACCCAAATATCTCCCACTAGGCCCTACCTCCAACTCTGGGAATCAAATTTCAACATGAGGTTTGGAGGGGGCCAAATATCCAAATTATATCAGGAAACAAAGAGATACTGGTACAGTTCATTGCAAGAGGTTCCAGTGCAGAAGAACTGGAAGAACTGGACAGAGTTAGGCTTTACAGCTTATGTTAGTGCAATCTGGGTACATGATGGTTCCTGCTTGCTTGAGACATGTGACTCTGCACCCTTTCCATTTGGAATGACCGCTTAGTATTCAATTGTCCTGATAGTTTGCCAGTTATTTAACCTTCTCTCCAGTGTCTGGTTTTTTTTTTTCACTTTTTGCTTTTCAATTGTGTGTGTGTGTGTGTGTGAGAGAGAGAGAGAGAGAGAGAGAGAGAGAGAGAGAGAGAGAGAGAAAGAGAGAGAGAGAGGAAAAGAGGGAGAGAGACGATCATTGCATCATTTTGTGGCAGGGTTTATAGGTATATTGCGATGAATGTGATGAAGGCTCTCACACTGGGAGCTTTGGTGGCAGTGTCACTTATGTACGTGAGACAGTAATTGCTGAAGACCATTCTGTGTTTTGTCTATTATGGGAGATGTGAACCAGAGAAGTTCTGCAAAATTCAGCTTGGTGCTGTGCCCTGTGGGAGAAAGGCCTAATCTTTTTCAATAATATGATTATAGTGCTCGTACCTAGTAGGTGATGAATGAACATTTGGTTATTGGTTGATTGGCTCCATATCAAAGATGCCCCAATATCAACGTGAACCCTCCTGGTTTCTATCTCTCAGTGCAGGTCGTGGGGGTGGGCAGGAGGCCCTGCCTCATGGTTTGTGTTGTGGAATGGCTGTGCTGCACCAGGGGGTGCTTAGTATTCTGATGCTGTGAGATGTGTCTACCTACTTACTAAGCTGCTGTTGCTCCTTTTCCTGATTTTCTGAGATAGTCCACTATGGTGTCCAAACAGCCATCTATAAAGGAACAAATTCTGTCAATCTTGCAGTTTTGGGTTTACATTATTCCAACATTATTTCTGTGAGTTGTCCCTTTCCTCTCTCAGTGGATTGTGTGATATTTGAAAAATAAAATCTTGTTGTAGCCTCAGCTCTAAAAGCAGGGGAAGGGGAATGAGTCTACCTAGAATAGAGGCGTTGTTTTAAATTTAATTTTCTAGTGTCTAGTTGCAGTGGCTAGTCTGGATGAATGGATGAACAGTGAATAAAGAGAATGAACAGATAAATCAATATTAATGTTTTCCTTTCTGTGCCTCAGAATCAATCATAAGACCATGGCTGGGTGCCAATTTTTGGCACCAATCAAAATGACAACCTTGGTTGCTGGGACCATTCTTTGATGCATTTGCTTTTGGAGGGCAGAGATGAACCATGGAAAGATGGAATGCTGTATTTTTCCACCAAAGACATTGTATTGTTCTTGTCCTTTTTTTTGTTTAAAGAGGCCAACAGGCATTTTGGTCCAGGGCTGTGTGCTAATGTTACCAGAGTTACCACTATGCTGCTCAGAGTACAGGTGAACACAGCATCTCCTTCCCCGGGAGATGCCAAGAGCTCTTCCAACATCATCGTCTCAGCGTTTCCCACAAAATGTTCCACCTGGAGACTGACTTTATAAATGTAGCAACAAGTAAGTGGAGATTTTAATTATGCAGGACTGGCTACATAAAATGCAGGGCCAGTGAAAAATGAAAATGTGGGGCCCTTGTTAAAATTATTAAGAATTTCAAGACATTGACAGCAGAGCATTAAACTAAGTGCAGGGTGCCTTTTAAGTGGGGGACCCTGTGCAACTGCACAGGTTTCATCCCCATGAAAGCTGGCCTTGACTATCCGGGTGTTTGCAAAAGGTTGTGTTGGAGACACAGCTTTTCTGAGGCAGGGGCAGCAAGAGATGCCCCCATGCCTCTTTTTCCCTTTCTTATCTTGTCTGGTGGTGTTGTGTTACCCCATGGCCTCTGGGGTCCCTGCCCATAGTCCCAGTCCCATCTTCCTCTCTTTATCCACTCCTCTCCCCCATCTGCCAGTCTAGCTTTCCCTGCTCCCATGCCACGTCATCATTAGCAAAAAGGTCCAAGGTATCTCTGCCAGTTGCTTACATTTCTTGTCTTTCTCCCTACATCTGTTGGCTCTGGCTTCAGATTCTGACTTCGGACACTCAGAGTTCCACCATTTCTCTCCATTTCCACCTTGGTCACTCTAAGAGCACTCACCTGTATCATTGCAGTGCAGTAATAGCCTCTGAACTACTTTCTGTGCCTCAGTTCCCCTCCTTTGCACCCTCCAGTCTACGCTCGAAGAGCAGAGCCTGTCTCTTCTCTCCTCGAAACCCTCCAAAGGCTCCCATTTCACTCATCTCGTGTTACTTTTGTGTCCTAATCTTCTACTACTCTCCCCTTTACGCTGTCCCAGACACTCTGGCCTCTTTGCTTTTCCTAAAAAATACCAAACATATTTGTACCAGGGTTTACATGCTTCCTGTTTCCTTTACATAGAATGCTCTTCCTCCAGATGACCTTGTGGCTCACTGCTTCTCAGGCTTCAGGTCTTTAAAAGCCTACCCTATTTAGTGTTGCACACTCTTCAGTACCTATGCCTCCAATTCTGCTCAGTATTTTATTTTTTCCTTAGCACTTTTCCCATTTGCTGGGTGATATATTTTACTCATGTATTTATTTATTGCTTGAATCTCCCCACTAGAAAAACTCCACAAAGGTGGGGATTTTTGCCTGCTGGTTCCCCTGTGAATCCCCAGTACCCAGGACAATGTCGGTCGCTCACTTAACGTTGGCAGGTGGATAAATCTTTGTCAGCATCAGGCTTCCTTGGGTATTTTCCGCTGTGTTTGAGAGCTCTCTGGCCTTGTCCTGCTTTAACTAGCTGGATATTGCCTCCAGAATATCTACACTTGTTCCTCATTCATTCATTCAGAAATGTGCTAGGAGCTATGGATACATCAGTGAAAAAGAGCGACTGGTCCCTGGGCTTATGATATTTACATTCTAGTGGGAATGAAGGAAGAAAAGATAATATTTCAGATGATTGTTACAAGGGTATGGTGGTTAGAAGAATGGCAGCCTTAGGTCTGGTGGTCTGGCAAGGCCTCTCTGAGGAGGTGACTGACATTTCAGATGTGACCTGAATGATGAGTATCTAGAATTTGAGAATCTGCTGGAAGAAGTTTCCAAGCTATAGAAACCAAGTGTCGCCAGCAGCAGAAAGAAGCCATTGCAGCTGGACTGTGGAGAGAGAGGTAGTGACAGGGCCAGGGAGACAGGATGATGGGCTGACCTTGCAAGGCAGCTAAGCAGCTGGGATTTTCATCTAGGTTTTTGAGTCTGTGGTAAATAGTAAGCTCTTTTCTGGCTCGCAGGCCTCAACTGCCTCAGATGCTGATGCTGGTGGGTGCTCTGTCTCCTAGGGCACAGATCACTCCTGGGGCTTTGGAGTATAACTCTGGGTCCAAATTCCATTTCTACCATTTACCAAGAACATGACTTTGGGTTTTGTTTCTTGAGCTGCATTTACTCAACAAATGTTTACTGTTACCTCCTATGCAGGCTGATGTTCCAAACATTTCTGCCCCAGGAGGCCCAGGTGCCCACCTTCCAGATGGAAGATTTGTTGGAGTTGCTGAAGCAGGGACTGGGACCCTTAATTGTTGTATTTGAGAAGATCAAGGGAAGCTTGGGGAAGTGATTTGAGGCAGTGGTTTGTTACCAACCACACAGAAATATTTCAATATTGTAGTATTTTAATTGTGTACTGTCAAGACTAAGTCCAGTGAACAGGATACAAGATCATGAAAACACAGTTTCTTTCCACCAGGCACTTACAGTCTTGTGATTGGGTAGGAAAAGTGAGCCCTTGACACACATGGTGCCATGGCATGAATGTTTGTCCTTCCACAAACCCATGTTGAAACTGGACCCCCAGTATGGCAGTACTGAGGGGTAAGGCCTTTAAGAGGTGATTGGGTCATGAGAGCTGTGCCATAAATGGGCTAATGGATTAATGGGTTCATGGTTAAGGAGTTGTCCTGGAAGTGGAGTGGGACTGGTGGCTTTATAGTAAGAGGAAGAGAGACTTGAGCTAACATGCTCAGCCCCTCACCATGTGTGAGAGCACCACGCCAGACTCTGCAGAGAGTCCACACCAGCAAGAAGGCCCTCACCGGATGTGGCCCCTTGACCTTGGACTTTTCAGCTTCTACAAGTCTAAGAAATAAATTTCTTTTCTTTGTAAATTGGTTTCAGGTATTTTGTTATAAGCAACAGAAAAAAGACTAAGACACCTGGTCTTATTTAATTTGCATATGACGCTGGTTAAGAAGCAGCACAACATAGTGGTTTAGAGTGTAGGCCCAGAACAGCTCTCTGTGTTCAAATGCAGGCCAGGTTACTTACTTGGATGTGTGATCTTAGCCAAGTTACTTATTCTCTCTGTGTCTTAGTCTCCTTTTCTGTAAAGAGGAGACAATAATTAGCTGAGATAATACTAAATGCCTAGGGTTAGTGTGAGGATTGAATGTTTTCATACAGATATCATAATTATGACAGTGCCTTATGTATGTAACACTATGCTCATTTACAGATGAGAAAACTGAAGTTCAACAGTCAATGAACCTTCTCAAGTTCACACTAGTGGAAGTGGAGAAGGCAGGACTGGAACTCAGATCCATAGATTTAATCCTGTGTTCCTTCTATTCCAGACCAATAATTCCTAAGGGGGATGCTAGTGAAATTTTATGTAGAGGTGTGTTTGTGCTAATAATATTCCTTACCTTACTGCTAAGTTAAGATTAATTTTAAAAAATACTTAAAAATTTTGTTATAAAGCTAATATAAACCCATCAAAGAAAAGTTAAAAAGAGAAAAGAAAAGCCTACTCTCTAGTTATACTTTGTCAAGTCTATTGCTCAGGCAGGTAAGATGAGGCCTGAGGGATGTCCAGAAAGTGCTGCTCTCATGGGACCCACTCTGTGGCCTGACGTTGATTACGCTCATGTGAACATGTCCCTGGGCCTCTGGTGTGGCGGAACGTCCAAGGGGAAACTACTACCTAGAGAAAGAGGGTTCACTTTTGATGGCTGTTACCACCTGAAGGAGGGAGGGTGACCTGGGTCACTGGTGTCAGGGTGTGTATCGGAAGTCCAGGCACTGGATCCCATTCTGGACGATACCAGTGCCCATCGTCATGTTATTAAAGGCTGCGGGGGCTAGCAGTCAAAACATGGTGCCTAAGTGAACGGTTCTCACACTTATTTAATAATGGGTTTAAAAGACTGTATAATACACAGTAGCATTCCAAGCACTTGGATTCTATAGAACATACTTTTGGAAATAAAGTAGTAAGAGGAAAGTAAGTTCATTTGAGAAAAATGTTTGGAGATACTGGCACAAAGGCCTGAGCTGAAAAAAAAAGAAAGATGCTTTTTCAGATGCTGACTTAGGGACCCAGAATAGGGCAAAGGAATGCCCCTGTTAACAAAGACATGGCCATCAAGCAAGGGCGGTAGTGAAATGAACATCCCCTCACTCAGATGTATGTCTACCTGTCTGCGTGGCTACCCTCGTGAATACTTTGTATCAACCTCCACGTTCCTCCCATCATTAAGAATGTCACTTTTGGCCAGGTGTGGTGGCTTATGCCTGTAATCCTAGGGAGGCCGAGGTGGGAGGATTGCTTGAGGCCAGGAGTTGAAGACCAGCCTGAGCAACATGGCAAGACCCTGTCTCTACAAAAAATAGAAAAATTAACAGGGTGTGGTGGCACATGCCTCTGGTCCCAGGTACTTGTGAGGCTGAGGCAGGAGGATTGCTTGAGCCCAGAAATTTGAGGTTGCAGTGAGCTGTGATGATGCCACTGCACTCAAGCTTGGGCAACATAGTGAGAACTTGCCTCAAAAAAAAAAAAAATAGAACGTCACTTTTATGAGGACTGAACTGCGACGTATGTGGTAGACACTCCTCCCACCCAGTCTTGGCATTCATTTCCCTTTCCTGTCTATTGTTTATCCTCTATTTTCTTTTGGGGAATCTCCGCCTCCCTATTCTCAATCCTTGTGTTTTAATTATTCAGTTTGTTGATCCCTGTGCCCTTTCTTCAGTGTCTTCAGTCTAAGAGAAGTCACAATATTTGATAGGACAATTTATTCTTTTAGGAGTGTCTTCATTGGGACACTTTGCTTTTTCATATAAATTTTAGAATCAGCTAGCCAGACTCCTTCAAAAATCTTGATTGGAATTTTCAGTGAATCCATAGATCATTTTGGGGATAATTGACATTGTTAAGATTTTGAGCTTTCTTAAACACAAACATGAGATATCTCTCCATTTTCTTCTAGGTTGTCTTAATAACTTTCAATAAAGTTTTATACATTTCTCTGTAAAGTTTATATATATTTTTGTTAGATTTATTCCTAGACACTTGATAATTTTCATTGCTGCTAAATAAATTATACCTTTTTGAATTAAATTTTCTAAGTTTTTGTGCTAGCATAATGAGATACAATTGATTTTTGTACATTAATCATAATCTAGCCACTCGAAAAAACTCCCTTATTAATTCTATGACTTTGTAGATTGTTGTGGATCAGCGTTTCTCAAACTTTTTATTATTGCCCCACCCTCAAGGAGACTTTTTAGATATTTTTTCCACTGTTGGCATCCATTTCCCTTTCCTGTTTATTGTTTATCCTCTATTTTCTTTTGTGGGAATCTCCCCTTCCCTATTCTCAGTCATTATGTTTTAATTAATTGATCAGTTTGTTGACCCCTGTGCCAATGCTGCCATTTCTTCAGTGCTATAGTCTAAGAGACTATAAATCACCCAATCAATGTTAATACCATAGACACACTGTATATCTGTTTATGTTTAGGTATAATATATCTGTGGTTTATACACAAAAAGAGTACGATTATTTTTGCCTACCAAGAATGAATTTTCTCTCTTTATGGGGTACTAGCACCTCATTGAGAATGCATGTCTTAGATAAAAGACCACTTGAAACATGAAGTATATTTTTTAAGAAGTTCCTTACTGAAGTTCTCTTGGTGGTACACTCTCAATTTTTCCTTATCTGAGAGATAGTGTTGCTGGGCACAATTCTGGGTTGACTGTCATTTTCTCTCATCGTTTCGAAGATATTATTCCACTATCCTCATGCTTCCATTGTTGCCCTTAAGAAATCTGCTATTACTCCTTTGTAGGTGATCTGTTTTCTGCTTTTTGAATGAAATCTTTAACATCTTCTCATGATCTTTGATGGTCTGTACTTTCACCACAATGTGTATGAATTTATTTTTATTTATTCTGCTTAGTATATATTATACTTCTATTTCTGAAGGTTCATTCTTTTTTCATCAGTTCTAGAAATTTCTTAGCCATTTTTTCTTCAATATTGCTTTTCCTCCATTCTCTCTATTTTTCCTTCTGGTACATGATTGAATGCATACTACTCTTCTGCTCATGCCTCTTAATCTCTTATGTGTTCATCTCTTCATTTAAACTGAGGTTTATCTCTTCATTATAACTAAGGTAATTTTTTCAGGTCCATGTTTTAATTCATAATTTTTTTCAGCTGTGACTAACCTGCTGTTTAACCTATTGATTAAGTTTCAATTTTAACTATTATAGTTTTATTTCTAAAAGTTATTTTGGCCCTTTAAAAATCTTTTAGGTCATTTTTGATACCTTCTAGTTGTTCACTTTTAAAATTTTATCTTTTCTTTAGACACTTTATAACAACCATGTTGAAATTCTGCTTTTGAGACTATTTTAAGTCCTTGGGTGTGAACCATGGTTTTGTTTTCTGTTGATTCTCACTCATATTTCCTATTTTCCTTGTGTGCGTTTGCTAACATTTTATAGTGAGCTCATATTTTTTTTTTTGCTTTTTATTTTTTACCTTTTTATAGTTTTAGTTCTTTGTCCCTTTTTCTTTCTTTTTTTTTTATTTCAGCATATTATGGGGATACAAATGTTTAGGTTACATATATTATCTTTGCCCCACCTGAGTCAGAGCTTCAAGTGTGTCCATCTCCCAGACGGTGCACACCATGCCCATTAGGTATAAATATACCCATCCCTTCCTCCCCCCTCCCACTTGCCTGACACCTGATGAATGTTACTACCATATGTGCACTTAAGTGTTGATCATTTAATACCAATTTGATGGTGAGT
>NW_012136080.1:13615967-13617386 GCF_000956105.1 Propithecus coquereli
GAATAAATTAAAAATTTTTAATGAGGTACAATTTATCAATTTTTTTCTTTTATCATCAATGCTTTTTGTGTCTTGCCCAAAGTCATGACGATTTTATCGTATGTTTTCTTTTAAAACATTTATAGGTTTTACTTTTAGAACTGTAATCCATCTCTAATTTTTATGTATGGTATGGTCTAATTTTTAAGGGTTAAGGTTCATTTTCTCCCATATATTCAATAGTTCTAGCACCATTCATTGAAAATATTTTCTTTCTCTGTTCAATTATCTTGTCACTTTTGTCAAAAATCAATTGACCATGTATATGTGCATATACACACACACATATATGCCTTTTTCTGGACCTTTTATTCTATTTCATTAATCAATTTGTCAGTTGTCACAGAACTGTAAACATCTGTGCATTTTATTACATGAAAATATACCTCTATAAAAATGATATAATGATAAAAAATTACTCTATATCTGAGTCATGTTTGCCAAACAAAGGTAGTAATTAGTGAATTAGTGATATTCTATCATATTATTCCATTTTTATGTAAAAGTCCTTTTACCCATTCATCCATTTAATATTGGGCCATGAAGAACTATTAATAGTACCTGTTAGGCATCATGGTGAGCTCTGGGCTTACAGAGCATATAATCCATGGTCCCTGCATATAATCCTGGTCCCTGAGCTCCCTATGAGGAGCTCATAGTTGATTGAGAGGAGATCGACACAAAAATGACAACGACAACACAATGTGATGAGCGTTGTTAAGACAGGTAAATGTAGGGCACTCTGGGAACCAGCCACCCCAGGCATCCGACTCAACCTAGAATGCTTAGGTCAAGAAAGATTTGTCAAAGAGCTTGTGAACTGGCTGAGTGTTCCAAGTAAGTGGGAGCTGGCCTGGCATAGGGGAAGTGCTTGCCTGTGGTCACAGTGATGCAGGGGAGGGGGCAGGAAAGGGCAGTTGGGAAATGCAAGGCTATGTGACCAGTGATTTTTAAATGTTCAAATAGGAGAGTATACATGGTTACCTAACTTTAGTTGAAGGAGTGGCACCTTAATAAAAATAAAAATTTATAATCCTTATGGGAAGCAGGGAGCAGGCTTGTTGGAGAGAATGGCATGTAAATATACACTGCTATGGAGAACAGTGTGAGGGACAGTTCCCAGCATTGGGAATGGCAAAAATGGATGGCCCAGGGCTAGGATCTGGGTGGAGCACTGAGCAGTGAGGGATAGGATGACAGTACAAATGGGGGATATGTAAACTAAACTAAATAACTAAATGCTTAGTTTGTTTCACAATTTAATTTATCCTATTGATGGCATTGAGTCTTAGTATGGATGGAAAAATATAAAGAACTAAACAAAATAGCTACTGTTAACTGAATGCCACTCTGTGCCAGGTGTTGTGCCCTATGCTTTAT
>NW_012136080.1:13617481-13618803 GCF_000956105.1 Propithecus coquereli
TGATCAGTTAATACCAATTTGATGGTGAGTACATGTGGTGCTTGTTTTTCCATTCTTGTGATACTTCACTTAGTAGAATAGGCTCCCTCAAAGAGTTACAAGTAGAACTACCATTTGATCCAGCAATCCCATTACTGGACATTTACCCAAAAGAAAAAAGACATTCTATAAAAAAGACATCTGCACTAAAATGTTGATAGAGCTCATATTTTGCTGTCCTTTATTCATGGGAGTTCCGTATCAGGGATGTGTTTTTCCAAAAAAGATTTCCCTTCGTCTCTGCTGGGAGCCAGGGAACATTACTGACCTGGAAACACTTTAACCCCCTTTGAGGGCACTAGAATAATGCTGGGATCTCAGGTTCAGCACTTTATCTTTACATATTGCTCAAATTCCCAACATCGGTTCAATTTGTTATTTTTTAAAAAATCTCTTTGAGATTTCCCTAACTTTCTGAAGAGTTCAGTAACTAATTAAAATTTTTTATTCATTACCGTGTATCCAGAATCTAGTTGTATTTAGAATGATAGCCCTTCAGAGCATCTACTCTGCTGTATTTTCAGAAGTTGAAGTCTGATACACCTTATATGTCTCTTGTGTATTGCAGTTTATAATGCACTTTCACATACAATATCTATTTTGATCCTCACAATTTTTAAAATAAAAACACTCAATTTCACTCATGCTAAAGCTGTGTGTGAAAAAACTCTGCCTGTAAAAACAGTTCTTTCATGCTCAGAATTATTTCAGCAAAATATTCAAAAGGAACTATGCATATTCCTTTAAGATAGAGATTTTTATGAGGCATAGTTAGTTAAAAATGATTTTAATCTGTCTGTGTGAATCATTTTGTTCTCATATGGGAATCTTCAAAAGAGGTGAAACAGTCAAATGAATTAGAGGAGATAGTAGTGTAAAAATGTGATTGCCAAGTGTTACATTTTACTTGACTGGAAGAGAGACAAACACGGGTTTTAAGAAGTCAGGGAGAATGGCAGAGTTTATCCTTCATTGTGCTTTTATCTTCTAATCTCCAAAGGGAAAGGAAGGAAAAAATAGTTGCCCTTAGCCAACAGGATCTTGAACAAGACTGGAAGACATGGGGCCTGGATTTACAACTCACAGAGGGAGTTAGAATGAAGGGTTATTAGTTCTGAGAGTGACAGTTGAAATTTACTGAAAGTACCTGTGGAAAAAACCATATGCTTTTGAAGTTTTAAAAGTCATTTTCCTTTTTGATTTTCTTAATAGTGTCCTTTGATGAATAAATTAAAAATTTTTAATGAGGTACAATTTATCAATTTTTTTCTTTTATCATCAAT
>NW_012136080.1:13620786-13622491 GCF_000956105.1 Propithecus coquereli
GTGTGGGAAGGACTTTTGCTAGAGTCCAGCCAATAAATCACAACCCTTTTTCTCACTGATTCAGTAAAGCATTCTTTAAGACCCTTAATCCCATTCATAAAACTGGGAAATGTCAATAAAAATTTTCAACAAAGTGTTTTAAAACATAAGGTGCATTTTGGTCATTTTCAACAAAATGGTCAATGGTTATTATCAAATAAAATATTTATAAAAGGACCATTGAAATATATATAAAATCTCAGTAATATTACATTCTGATAGCTGCTTTCAAGGCAGACCTTTTCTTTTTCAAAACTTTAATGTTCTTTTTTTGGTAAATATTCATGGGGTACAGATACAACTATGCTACATTGATATATTGCATTTTGGTGAAGGCAGGCCCTTCAGTTCATCCATTGCTACAGCAAGGCACGTTGTACCCACAAAGCAACCTCCCATCATCCACTCCCCACCTCTCTGAGCCTCCATTGCTCATTATTTGACACTCTGCTTCCATATGTACACATTATTTAGCTCCCACTTATAAATGAGAAAATGTAGTATTTGTCTTTCTGTGTCTGAGTTGTTGCACTTAAAATAATGGCCTCCACTTCTATTCATTTTGCTGCAAAAGACATGATTTCATTCTTTTTTTATGGCTGAATAGCATTCTACTGTGTATATAGTACACATTTTCTTTATCTGGTCCTCCATTGATGGACAATTAGGTTGATACTACATCTTTGCTATTGTGAATAGTGTTGTGATAAACATATGAGTGCAGGTATCTTTTTGACATAATGATTTCTTTTCCTTTGTGTAGATACCTAGTAGTGGGATTGCTGGATTGCATGGTAGTTTTATTTTTACTTTTTTGACAAATCTCCATACTGTTTTTCATAGAGGTTTTACTAATTTACGTTCCCACCAATAGTGTGTGAGAGTTCCCTTTTCTCTGCATCCAGGCCATCTGTTATTTTTTGTCTTTTTCATAATAGCCATTCTGATTGGTGTAAGATGATGTCTTATTGTGGTTTTAATTGCATTTCTCTCATGATTAGTAATGATAAACACTTTTTAATATATTTGTCAGCCATTTGTTTGAAAAATATTTTCAAATTCTTTTGGAAAATGTCTATTAATGTTTTCAGCCTACTTTATAATGGGATTATTTGGGATTTTTGTTGTTGTTGTGTTGCTTGTGTTCTTTGTACATTCTGGATATTAGTCCTCTATCAGATGAATAGTTTGCAAATATTTACTCCCATTCAACAAGTTGTCTTTTCACACTGTTGATTATTTCTTTTGCTGTGCAGAAACTTTTTAGTTTAATTAAATCTCATTTGTCTATTTTTGCTTTTATTTCTGGTGCTTTTGAGGTCTTAGTTATGAATTCTTTGCCTAGACCAATGTCCAGAAGAGTTTTCCCCAGGTTTTCGTCTACTTATTTTTATTATTTCTGACATGCAAGTTTTCAATCCATCTTGAGTTGATTTTTATATACGATGAGAGACAGGGGTCCAGTTTCATTCTTCTGCATATGACAATCCAGTTTTCCCAGCACCAGTTATGAAAGGGGTGTCCTTTCCCCACTGTATGTTCTTGTTGACTTTGTCAAAGATTAGTTGACTGTAAGTATGTGGCTTTATTTCTGGGTTCTCTATTCTGTTCCATTGGTCTTATGTGTCTATTTTTATACCAATACCGTGTTGTTTTGGTTACTATA
>NW_012136080.1:13623511-13625508 GCF_000956105.1 Propithecus coquereli
AAACTTTCTTCTTCAAAAAGATAAATAAAATTGATAACCCACTGGCTAGACTAACCAAGAAAAAAAGAAGATACAAATAAACAAAATTAGAAATGAAAAAGAAGCCATACAACTGACACCAAAGAAATACAAAAGATTATCAGAGACAGTTATTTAGTCATATAACTAAAACTCCAGAGAAAGGGCTGGCTTCAGGGTTGATTTTAGCTAATGATTTTGAATCCATTTCCTGTGTGATTTTCTTCATTCTGTCTTCTCCTGTGTGCCAGAATCATCCTGAGACTGGTAATGAGGTGACTAACCACTTTGGGGCATTACATATGGATATGATAATGTGCAGAGGAAGAGTGAGAATGTCCCTTCTGGATGATATTCCAGGAAAAAAAGAAAGCACTTTTCCAGAAGCCCATAGCAAGCCAATCCTCATTGTCCTATTCTTGAACACTAGCAAGGAGGATGAGATTTTCTTTGGATTATTTAGGCCAATCCCTGGAGCTGGGTTAGCTCTCTACCTCCCTTGAGGGATGTGGGCTATGAGGGAGGAGGTGTTTTGTTGGGAGGAAGGGGTGAAGAATGGATACTGGGCAGGCCATCTGATATCTGCAACAATGGGGCATCCAGAAAAAAGTGGCCCTGTAGAAATTTGGTATGTTATGAACACTAGGGAAGTTTGAGAGCAGCTATCACAGTCCTAGGCACCAGGTGAGGGCTGGCATTATTGAGGGAACAGGAATTAGGTAAGGTACTAAAATCATGGTCCACGAACAGGATGATCAGCTGGAAACATAGATAGGAAAAGCAGGACTCAAGTCTGGATGCAGATCAGCACGGTGTGAGCTCACAGCTGATGGGAAGATTGGCCCTAGATATATGCTATGGTTTGGATATGATTTGTCTCTACCAAAACTCATGTTGAGGCTTGGTCCTCAATGTGGCAGTGTTGGAAAGTGGGGCTTGGTGGGAGGCATTTGGGTGATGGGGTAAATCCTTCATGAATAGTTTAATATGGGAGTGAGTTCTCATGGGACTGGATTAGTTAGCTTGAGAGCAGGGTGTTATAAAGCGAGGTTCCTCTTTGTCTTTGCTCTCTTTTGCTCATACTTTTGTGCCCTTCCACTTTTCTACCATGTTATCATGCAGCACAAAGCCCTCACCAGAAGCCAACCAGATGCAGCTGCCCAATCTTAGACTTCTAAGCCTCCAGAATTTCTTTATAAGTTACCCAGTCTCAGGTATTCTGTTATAGCAACACAAAATGGACTAAGACAACATGTATCACATAAGTGCTAGTTGCTTGGGGCAGGGGTAAGGCAGTGGAGTTTGGGAACATCAGTGCATGGATTAGACGAGAGTAAATGAAAGGAGGAAATTAGGCAGAATAGGCAAGGAGAGCTTTTGCCCAAATGGCAGACCAAGGAGCAGGACCACCTCTTCACTAGAGCAGAGATACTCAGTAATACCAGGCCAGATGGGGAGTGCGTGGGTTGCAGTGACAGAAAGGATACTTAAGAGCTAAAGGGGAGGGAGCCAAGACAGGGCTGTTGGAGATGGGTGAGGAAAACTGTCTTCATTACTTACTGTGGCCTCTTTCATAGCTGTGCTGGCTTTATTTGTATTTAAAGTAGCAGTACCTATCTATTGCTGTCTACTACTGGTGGCCAAGTGACCTCAGTTGAGGGGTGAGGAAGAAGGCAGAAGCTGGGCAGAAGCTGGGGAACTACTTCTGTGTGTGAAAACTGAGAAATTTGATGGCTTTGTTGCATTCATGGGTATAGTTGCTACTCAGGCTTCTTAATGAAGTGAAAAAATCTTCAAGCTGAAAATCTATTCTCAGGTCAATGAGAAAGGTGACAGATAATATGTTACTGGCTTTTCTGTCGATTATCCATTATGTTATGAGGATTGTATGTTGAAACACTGCAGATAAAGTGTCTTAATTAAGACTTTAATTTAGATTTAATAACAGTTATTATATGTTAATAAAAGATCAATTAGCA